>NC_143478.1:50749982-51052505 GCF_027475165.1 Benincasa hispida | reverse complement strand
AAATACTGAGTAAACGTACCAGTTGAAGACAATCTTCACTCGAACTCAGTTTAACAGAAGTAACTCCTCCTCGATCCTTGTCACCCAGCAATTAATCGCCTAACAGCACCACGATCATCTACACGAACAGCAGCGTACGAACCAACAACAACCAGGGACGACACCACCACTCGAAGCCCCCGGTATTCTCGGAGTGAGAATCCAAAGGGAGGACTTTGATGGAATTGGTAGAGGGAGGAGGAAAAGACGATTGTATAGAACGAACAAGTAAGTGGGAGATAGTAGATGACTATCGTATAGTCGAGTGCTTGTCATTTAGGAAAAGGTACACGATCGTGTAGGTTTTACTAAGGAATCGTCTAGTAAATAGTAAGCGATCGTTTAGTTCTGCTCAGCACGCTAAGCGATCGTTTAGAAAAGGTAAGCGATCATTTAGAAATCGCATGCGATTGTTTAGTGTGCGGGTGTGCGATCGTTTAGGACGATGGGCGCTATCGCATATGCTCTCAACGTTAAGCGATCGTGAAGTTTTCACACAGTGAGCGAATTTCTTGCGTATATTACAAAATGAAAAAAAATTCATTTTATTCTTCAGTTACAAGAATCAAATTCAATTTTTCCACTTTCGCACGATTCCAGAGAAATTCTCGGCCAATTATCTCATAACCGCCTATTTAATTAAATAATAATATAATATAATATTCTTAACCTATAGTTTGATATCATATATTTACTATAGTAATTTCTCCTGTACTTGATATAAATTATTTTATATCTAATTTCCTTAAAAATAATTAATCTCATACATTTAGTCAATTATATCATATATAATTAACCAGTTTAATTATATCATATATAATCGAACTCCCTCTTGTCAATTTGAAAATTTCAAACTGACCCAAAAACTTATTCTCAACTTTTTCCAAGCTACCAAGGGGACCTTATGGACCTGTGGCTCGAAGCTCCAACGGTACATGAATAGCTGACTAAACTCTTTAGCCACGAGATCCATCATCCGTTAACTGCCAGTCATTCTACTAAAGACCAATAGCTGAACTCTTCTTACCACAGATATATTTATGTGTCCATCGGATATAACCAATCATGAGTACAATGACCCTTCACAGATGCTCGTAAGTACAGGTGGGCCAATTTATCATTTTCCCTCTGTAGTTACATCTCACTTCTTAAGTACCACTGATTCCTCTAATGAACAATACAACATAGTCCAACTACGTGTGAACACTTCTCGAGCTAAAAGCAGGTGTGTGGCACCACATTGTTCAAGCTCTAGAGCAGCGCTTAAGGGAGCTATCTATCTACTTGCCCCTGCATCGGGGAAGAAGTGAATTCCATTTTGTGTAGCTGAGTTCCCAGCTCTCAAATCAGAAGAATCATCAAAGTGGTAAGTTTGAGTCGGTGACCTGGCCACTAGCACCCATACAAATCAAAGGACCGTCTTCAATGGCAGGAGTTCCCAACTCACTTAGGATTGAGGTCATGTTACCTATGGTCATCCTAGTGAAGTAAAGTCTCTGTCATGAACAGTGTTATATAACGAGATGTTAACACTTCGTGGTCAGGTCTTATGCAAACTCTTTGTATTGGACGCCCTCGCTCGCATGTCCCTTACACGAATAATCAGGATCAGACCATCTATGACAAGTCACAACACTTGTAACCATTCCAAAAAGTGAGCCACATCCGTAGCGTTACCAGGATAAGGTTTCCCTACTATATTTATATACTACAGACCATTTTGGTTATCACTTAAGACATAATCCACTTATATGTCACTACATACATGCTTAAGTTACATTCAGATAACCAGGGATTTTAGGTTTATTGGTTTGTGGTAAAGCAAATAAAACAAACAACAAAGCAAAAACAAGATGTGAAGTAAATATCATGTATTATACATCACAAGCGTTCGTACAAATTATTTACAAACTACAAGACATGAGACTTTAGGGTATCAACCCTAACAGGGTTATGAGAGGGAAACAGAGCTAGATCTAGACGAGTTGGTCCAAACAAATCATGCTGCAGTGACGGTAACTCCAAGCGCACCGGCAGAAATCTTAACAGAGGAGCACACGTTGATAATGACGATAACGAAGGTTGGATCCTTGTGACACACCATAAGAAGAAAGGGTCGAACTATACATAAAAAGAGTCACGCTCCTATCGAAGTCACAGAAGAGAGAGAAAAACACAAAAAAATGAAGGGTAGAAAAAAGGCCCAAAAGCTCAAGGCTGTTGACGAGAGAGAGAAGGATGTTCCTCATCCCAGGCAACAGGTGATGTTAGCAGATGTCCTCTCGGAGAACTTCTGCGATTGGGTTCAGGTGAAACGCTAGAATCTGCTACATATCATGCTGTTAGCACCACAGAAGAAGAAGATGGCCTTTCAAGCCTGTTGAAATCGATAGAAGAATCAAAGGGTTTATCTTCAGGCAGCATAGATGACTCGCTCTCACTCCCACAAGAAACTAAGATGACCCTCATTGAGGCGTTGTTGGACTCCAACGCATCCAGTGCACCGACCTCCGCAGCTCGTGCGTACGCCTCGTGTTGTACATCCATAGACTTCTAAGACGAAGATCTGTTGCTAGGATTCAAGTTGAACAATAGGCCTTTGTATGTCTCCGGTGAATTCGAGAACAAAGAGGTTATCAAATTCTCATCGACAATGGATCCACTGTCATATAATGCCTAAAGCAACTATGAAACAGTTAGGCATTCATGTGGAAGAGTTGTCGAACAGCAAGTTGGTGATTCAAGGGTTCAACCAAGGCAGCCAAAGGGCGATAAGCATGATACGCTTAGAGCTCCTCACCAGCGACCTAAAGGTTGATGTGTTGTTTCACGTTATAGACTCAAAGACCACCTATCGGCTACTATTGGGACGCTCTTGGATTCACGAGAATGGTGTGATTACGTCAACACTGCATCAATGATTCAAGTTCTACCAGGATGGGATTAAGAAAGTTAAAGCAGACTTTAATCCGTTTTCTGAGGCCGAATCTCTCTTCACAGATGCAAAGTTTTACCTAAAGAGCATGAATTTTGGTGAAACAATGCCTGCAGAGATCTCACTAACAAATAAAATAGATGGATCCCGGTCAAGGTCGCCAGTAGACACAGAGAAAGAAATTGGTAACAAGGTACAAGCCTCCAGCCCAAAAGAGAGTGGGACATCCCCCAGTGTTGAAGAGACACCCCTGGTAAGGGACGAAAAAGGCTCAAAGCCTCTGATTCTGCGCTATGTCCTTTTGTCGAGACGGAAGAAGGGTGACTCACCTTTTACGAAATGCTCAAAAAGTTTGCAGGTCGACGATATAGAAATCCTAAAAGAGAGTTTCGTCACACCTCTCACGCCAATTACAATGCAGGAAGTCCACAAGCCAGAGGCGAAAGTGACGAATTTAAATATGCTCGAGAAGCGAATTAAAGAAGGATTCGATCTCAAGAGTTATAAGCTATTGGCAAAGTCGGGTTATGACTTTGCAACTCATACTAAGTTCAAGAGCTTGAAGATTTATGCGCAACCCAGACTCCCATCGACCCAAAAGAAGCTTTTGCAAGAGGGACACACTATACCTATTTCGAGGGCAGGACTCAAATATAAATCGTCAGAATCAGTTCGCCTAAACAGAAGGGTAAAGGTAAAAATGGCCAACAGGAACCATATCACTACAGAAGAAGTCAATAATGCAGGGAAAAAGGAAGGCAAAGATAGAAGAGCCTCAGCCTTCGACCATATTAGGTCGTCTGCTGCACGCACTTTGATCTTTGAGAGATTGAGCATGACGGAAGCAGAAAGAAGAAGTCTGCATATGATTCCTGGAACTACTCAATGCTCAGTCTTTCGAAGGTTGACTCTGACGAATGAAAAAAAGGAGGAAATCATCTGTCAGCCACCGATGGTGGCGCGACCTTCAGCCTTCGAGAGACTAGATGCAGTTCCAAAGGAAAGTGAAGGAAAACTCCGCACCAACATTTTTTATCGCCCAAAGCACGAGAGGGTTGAAGATTTCCTCGACAAAAATGTCTCTAGTGAGGCAAAGAGGAAAGGAAAAGCCTATGGTGACGTCCCCTATACGACTATAAGAAAGAGGGGGCCAATACCCTGGGTGTCAATTTGGTGATGCCTCGACCTTAAAGACGCTGAAAGGCCATCGGACAAGAAACCATTAGGAGAGGCAAGAAGTGATGGGGAAATCCATAGTACCATCCTCTCACGCATGAAGAGAAAGACCTTCATTACTGTAAACACAAGTGAGGGCTCGCTCAAAGTAAAGAGATGCGAAGTTGTCTTCACCAATCCTCATAATGGAAATTTAGAGCAAGAGGAAGGCGAAACTTCGTGCCACCACATCACCATCACTGAAGAATTTGAAGAAGGTATGACCGAGGAGGAAGTGAAGGACGCTCCACAAGCTCTGAAGAATAGTGGTCAACCCATAGTGGACAAGCTCAAAGAGCTGAATCTGGGCATAGCAGAGGAGTCGCGTCCGACTTTCATCAGTACATCCCTTTCGGAAGAGGAAGGGGGTGAATACATGAGTTTACTCACCGAATATAGGGATGTTTTCGCTTGGTCATACAAAGAGATTTCGGAACTGGATCCAAAGGTAGTAATCCACCAATTCACAATCAAACAAGGGTGTCAACCCATTAAGCAAGCTCAACGACGCTTTCGGCTGGAACTTATCCCCCAGATTGAGGCTGAAGTCAATAAGCTGATTGAAGCAGGGTTCATCTACAAAGTCCAACGTGGATAGCCAATATTGTCCTGGTTGGAAAAAAGAACGGGCAAGTTCGTATCTGCGTGGACTTTTGTGATATAAACAGTGCATGCCTGAAAGACAATTTTACCCATCATAGAGATCATGGTCGATGCAACAATGAGACATGAGGCTTTATCCTTCATGGATGGATCATCTGGGTATAACCAATTACGAATGGCTCTTGCGGACGAGGAAATGATGGCGTTTCGAACCTTAAAAAGGATATATTGCTACAAGGTAATACCCTTCTGGTTGAAGAACACTGGTGCTATTTATCAACGTGCCATGTAGAAGGTGTTTGACAATATGTTGCACAAACACGTGGAATGCTATGTGGATGACCTTGTGCTCAAGACCAAGTGACAACAAGAACACTTGAAATATCTAAAAACTATATTTGATCGCCTGCAAAAGTACCAGTTAGAGGTGAACCCCTTCAAATGTGTGTTTGGCATAACCTCAGGGAAGTTTCTGAGCTTCGTTGTAAGACATCGAGGGATAGAAATAGATCAATCCAAGATCGATGCCATCAAGAAGATGCCAAGGGCAAGGAATCTACATGAGTTGAGGAGCCTGCAAGGACATCTGGCCTACATCTAGAGGTTTATTTCTAACCTAGCAGGCGGCGTCAACCCTTTCAAAAATTGATGAGAAAGGGAGAAAAATATGAATGGGACAAGGCCTGTCAAAAAACCTTTGATAGCATAAAGAGGTACTGGCTCAGTCCTCCTATCTTAGAAGCCCCAGTAGCGGTCAAGCCATTGATATTGTACATCGCACTGTAAGAAAGGTCGTTGGGGGCATTATTGGCACAACAAGAAGAGAAGGGAAAAGAGCGCGCTCTCTATTACCTAAGCAGGACCTTAAACGGGGCTGATATCAACTATTCTCTTATTGAGAAAATGTTCTTTGTACTCTTCTTGGCTATAGATAAGTTGAGAAACTATATGCAAGCCTTCACAGTCCATTTAATTGCGAAAGTTGACCCAACCAAGTACGTTCTGTCTAAGCCAATCATCTTGGGGTGTTTGGCCAAGTGGGCAATCATGCTTCAGTAATACGACATCATTTACGTGGCACAAAAGGCGAGTAAAGGGCAAGCATTAGCTGACTTCTTGGCAGATCACTCGGTTCCATCAGATTGGAAATTAAGTGAATACTTTCCTGACAATACAGTTCTTTTCACATAAATCATAAGGCCTTGAGTCATGTTCTTCGATGGGGCGGCCCGAACAAGTGGTGCAAGGGCATACATCGTCCTCATTTCACCTGAAAAGCACATGCTGCCTTATAGCTTCACGCTTGCTGAATTATGCTCGAACAACGTCGCCGAATACCAAGCCTTGATAATCGGCCTCCAAATGGCTTTGGAGATTGGGGTATCTTACATAGAGATTTTCGGTGACTCAAAGTTGATAATCAATCAGCTCTTACGCCAGTATGATGTGAAGCATGATGACTTGAAGCCTTACTTCATTTATGCTCGACAGTTGATGGGAAAATTTGAAAGCATGACATTGGAACATGTCCCGAGGATGGAAAATAAGAAGGCGGACACTTTGGCAAACTTGGCTACTACCTTATCGGTTCTAGATGACTTATCTCTTAGTATATCGCTTGTCGAAGGTATGTTGTGCCTCCGGTTGAGACCACATGTGAAGAAATGAATGTATTATCAGTTTACTTAACTGACAAGGAGGACTGACAATAGCCTATTGTAGATTACCTTGAGCATGGAAGGCTTCCGGACGACCCTCACCATAAAACCGAGACTCGAAGGAGGGCTGCACATTTCATTTACTATAAAGGGGTTTTGTATCGCCGATCCCTTGAAGAACTCTTTCTGCGATGCCTTGGAAAAGAGGAGTCGACAAAGGCTTTAGAAGAACTGCATTTAGGCATATGCAGCGCACATCAATCCAGACCAAAACTATAGTTCCAGTTGAACAGAATGGGTTACTATTGGCCAAGGATAATCCAAGATTTGATGGAATACGCAAAGAAGTGCGAAGCTTGTTAATATCATGCGAATTTCATTCATCAACTGCCCGAGCCTCTGCACCCGACTATAACACCTAAGTCATCAGCAGGGCATTCTTATATCCTTGCAGCCACTGATTACTTTTCAAGATGGGCTGAGGCTATCGCTTTAAGGGAGGCTAAGAAAGAGAATGTGGTGGACTTTATTCGTACCCCATCATCTATCGGTACAGTATCTCCCACCGAATCGTGACAGACAATGGGAGAAAATTCTCTAATAGCTTAATGGACAGATTGTGTGAGAAATTAAAATTCAAGCAGTACAAGTCATCCATGTATAACACCATTGTGAATGGGTTGGCAGAGGCATTCAACAAGACGTTGTGCAACTTACTAAAGAAAATTTTCTCCAAGTTGAAAAGAGATTGGCAAGAAAAGATTGGTGAAACGTTGTGGGCTTATCGCACCACTCATCGTACCCCTACAAGAGTCACTTCGTACTCTCTCGTTTATGGGGTAGAGGTTGTCCTTGCCTTGGAAAGAGAAATTCCATCACTAAGAATGTCAGTACAAGAAGGGTTGACTACAAAAGACAATGCTAAGCTACGTCTCTAAGAATTGGAAGCACTAGACGAGAAACGACTAAAAGCTCAACAAGCGTTGGAGTGTTACCAAAAGCGAATGTTTAAAGCTTTTGATAAGCACGTAAAGCCTCGGTATTTTCAAGTTGGGGATCTAGTGCTCGTTGTAAGAAGACCTATTATCACAACAAGACATACGGGAAATAAGTTCACGCCCAAATGGGATGGGCCCTACGACGTCAAAGAAGTCTATACAAATGGAGCATACAAGATTGTTGATCAGGACGGACTAAGAATTGGCCCAATCAGTGACAAGTTTCTCAAGAATTTTTACGCTTAACAAATATTAAAAAAAATGGACTACGTTATGACTTGATCCCTGTCGTTATAAAGGGTATGTAGGTAGCTTAAAGCAATTTAATTCAGCCACGTGAAGAAAAATGAGTTCAAGCGCATAAAGAAAATAGGTACTTCCATATAAAAAAGTTTCAACATGATATAAAAAAAAAATTAAAAAATAAAAAATGAGAGAGAAATAAAAATAAGAGAGAAATGTCTTCCATATAAAAAAGTTTCAACATTACAATACGATAAATAAATCTAGCAATCAAAGAGGCCTAGAGATTACAAAATTCTTGGAGCCCCACACAACCAACACATGGGTACCTAATTGTAGTCTTTCACCTATTGCACAACCTCTAACATTTGGTGCAGCATCTTCAAGGTTTTGACGTCCTTATCAGAAATAGTAGGAGTAATCTCCATGTTGTTTCTTGCCCCTATCGTGTTGGAGGCATCAAGCTTGTGTTCATTCAGAAGATTCTCATTCTACAAGAGTTGCTTCGATATTTTGACTCGTTCAGCTTTGATGGCTGCTAGCTTCGCTAACAACTTTTCCTCTTCTTGTAAAGCTCGAGAGTCACGCTCCAGTAGTGCTTTTCTTTTAGCAAAGGCACTACTTTCTTCATATAATGTCTTCTCCAAGTGAAACATGGCCTCCTCTAGACTTTGGTTCTTATTTTCCTGGGTCAATTGAGAAAAAGAATGATGATTGGAACTGATTGTGCCTCTCCACGTTTCTATAATAGTCATCTACGAGTTTTCTAAGTGGGGGAAGATTGGCTCCACAAATGTCAGAATTTGCTACAAATATTTGGTGAGTTTTCTTTTCCAGAAAAAGGACATTCTCAAAAGGGGTATGTATGATTTTCTTCTGTATAGTTTCCCATATAACAAAGACAGCATGGCACCGAATGTCAGAAACTACATTGGTAGCACAAAATTCGGACACCCTAGAAACAACCATGGAAGCTGATTTGTCCACATGTTTGAGGAGTTTCTGGGCCACAAGAGGATGAGCCAGAGTCACCGTTGTGCCAACCAAGGCCCCATAGTCGTTCGGACATGCAGAAGTGGGCTTGTGTCCATTTGGGCTCGTTGGGGTTTTTGAAGCTTCCCCCAGTTGTAGGACTCTCTCCGTTGAAGGAGTGTTTGGGAAAATAGCTTCCCTAACTTGAGAAGCCAAAGCTTTGACACACCCTATGCCTGTTTCCTTCTCGACGTGGTGAATGTGTTTAGAAGTAGCAAGTTCTTGAGGTAGCATCTCTAAAGTTCTGGTACCCTCAACAACTGTATCGATAGCGAATGGTCTCATTAAGGATTTTCACTTTGTGGCCTTGCCAACTCTTGAAGTGAGGCATTCAAAGGTGACTAAAAAAACCACACAATATAGGCTATATAAAAATAATAAAAATAATAAAAGTAAAAAGAAAAAGAAAAAAATTGTACCAATAAGTTAGGAGCATCGAGGACTCCAAGATCGTTTTGATCCCTTGCTAAAGAATCATGGCCTGATGCCTTTGGCTTCTTGGATGACCTCTTCCAATGATGATCACTAGTGTTGTTGTGACTCTCCTCTTCCATTGAGTGTGGAGAATTCTTTCATGGGACTGAGGTCATCTCTTCAACCAAACATAGTTGTTTGCCTCCCTCGGTGATCCCTTTATTTTTGGGCAGTTTGGGTTGTGCCGGAGGAGGAATGGCACTGGATACTAAATGATGCCTGTTCTCCTCAAAGTAGCTTCCATGTTTCTCCTGCCACTAGGCCTTGAAACACAGGGTGGCATGATTATGTGGGTTTAGCATCCGGTCAGGTAGGAATGCTTAGGAAGAGGTCCTGCTTCTCATACAAATCCTCTAGTGATACAGTACATTCCGGGGGGTAGTGATAGAAGGGATTCCCCTTATGTCGTTAGGAAGGTCTTGGTAAAAGCCAAATTGTCTGCAAAACCGGTAAGAGCTATACGATTCAATAATTGAGGTGCTCTCACATTGGGATGATACGTAGTAGGATTGCATACTAGAAAAATGTGAAGACCCACTAAAGAAGAGGTACTCATTATCAATCAATTTCTCGTGTTTATTCCTGCCCTGAATATTCACATGCCACTGAATACTTGCCCCCTTGTGGATCAAATCTCAAGCTTCATATTCCCCAAAGTAGATCGCCCTGTTTTCACCAGAAAAGTTAGACATCTTAGGACCCCGAACATCTAGAGGAACAGGGTAGTGGGTGTTAAATTAATTGGCAGCCCAACCATGGACATATTGCATAGGGAAGCAAAAATTCGTGCGTCCGATTAGGTTTGAAGCTTTGGTTATCACTCCTAAGCCATGATATATGTTCGCTAGGACGGGAATGACAAGGCTGGAGATATTCCCATCAGCCATTAAGCTGGAAATTCTTAAGACGTCGGGATAAAGATAGGCTTCTTTCTGGGGAAACACGAAAAAACATAGCCAACAAGACTAAAAGGCTACTAGGTACGTCTTGTCTCACAGATTGTCTTCCACCCCAAGTTTGACACACGAAAAAACATAGCCAACAAACACGAAAAACATAGCCAACAAACACGAAAAACATGCTTTCTCTAGCTAACCATGCTCGAAATGTGATCTCTGCTCCGCTCGGATTATGAGTAGATTGGGGACTATAAGCTCTCTTTTGCTTTCTGTTTGGAGGCCTGTCGTAATGTCGAGTTCCAAGGAACCAAAACAAAATCCACGTGCTGATGGTCACCTGAGAATCGCTTTTGGTGGGGGTCCCATGGTCATTTTTGGAAGGCTTCATACGATCCTTTCTTTGTGAACAAACTATCAAGTAGTACGCACGAAAAAGATGTTCGCAGGTCTTTGGAAGATATCTTCCTTTCTTTCATGAGACAGTTAATTCCTTGAAGCTAGGCATAACTTCCTCGTAGAACCTTCCTTTAATAGGAAAACCCCCGAATGACCATAAATCCCATAAAGATATTGACAGTTCACCCGCCATGGTGTGAAAGGTGTTGGTGGATGGGCACCAAGCTTCACAAAGGGCCCGCATAACATCGTTATTGCAGTGATACGTGTACACAGAGGCCATCACTGCATTGAACAAACGAGTGTCATAAAGGCATCATTTGTTTCGACCAACAAACTCCCAGTAGTAATCAGTAAAGGTAAACTCTCCAGGGACCTTTGTTATGACATTCCGACGAACTTCATTTTCAATAAAACGATGCCCGAGAGTTAACACTTTATCGTAGTTAGAAGCCTTGTTGTGGATGGTAGACTTACACTTTCTTATCCGAAGTCAAAGACACTTCCATCGATAGTTCAGTAGCCATCGCATCGTCATTCAAATTAGGCCAAATATCTGCAAAGGGACCATCCAATGACTCCTTCACAGGAAGGCTAAGTCCATCCTCGTTAGGTTGGTCTCTATTCGCAAAGATCACGAGATACTAATTTCTAGGAAAAACGCGCTCGGTAAAGAAGACCATGATGCTGCACAAAAAAGTGGACGAGTCTCGGCCGCATAAATTTCAAAATAGTAATTGTCACACCCCCTCCCTAGGCTTAGCCCCCCAATACCTAGAAGGGAGCGTGAGGGTACACCAGTAGTATTCCAAGACAATATTTCAATTTAATGTTCCCCTCCTCTCCCCCCCCATCTATTAAAGATTTCAACATGTTTACAACACTCTATCTAACTTTTATACACATAGTTTAATTTCCTATATTCTTTATTACATGATCCGAGCCGTTCCCTAAGAATTTACCAAGTCCTGGTGAGTTGGTGGTTAGTAGACTTCTTCCTAAACGCCCCACTTTGCTACCTAGGGAGGGGGGGATATAAGAAAACTTTTGGAAGAATGTGAGCTACTAAGCTTAGTGAGTGGTGCTTTTAAAATAATAATCACTTTACAAAACATATTTTTGGGAAATCAATTACATAATCACAAGTCTAGTATAACTTATGCATGATCATGTGTATATTCATTCAATCATCATCCTTCAGTTCCAGGCCATACGTGGCAGGTTCATATCATGGACATATTATCAATAACAACTTTTTATGGAAACTTTCCTATAACCCTCTTTTCCCGCCAATGTGCACATCGACAATTCTTTTCCCGCTAGTCATGCTTAGGTAACTTGACTATATTTCCCGCCGGTCGTCACCGACTATTATTTCCCGCCGACCTAGGCTGACTATATTTTCCCGCCAAGCACCTTTTATTAAGCATGCTAACTTATGTAGTCCGGGTATAATCTCAGTTTCCATAGAAATTTCACAAACAATATCATGGCAACAACATAATATCATAAGCATGTATTTTGTAATTACATATGCATTTATCCATATATTAACACATAAAATTAAGTAAACACTCACCGTAAGCAAGTTTTTCCACTAAAATCACCTTGAGAATACCTTCCTGAGGATTCCTCTATATCAATGGAAATTCCTCAATTAATACTTGTTATATCAATAAATAATGTCAAACTTGCCAAAATACCATTATATAATGAAAATACCAGCTTACCCTACTCCAATTTAGCCAAAATCCCAAAATTAGCCTCTTCAGAGGTTATTTAGACCGTGGTAGGCAGCTGGGCATTGGACAGTAGGCAGGGTGGGTGTGCTGTGCCACACAGGGGACTGACACGTTTGGGTGTGCGTTGCGTTGGGCGTGTGCTGGGCGTGATGCATTGTACGGGGGAGGTAGCTGCACTGGGCTGGCGCGCGGACAGACGAACGAACACAGCACTGCATGCGTGCAGGGTATGGGCTGGCTGTGCGTCTGGCTGACTCAATGCCTCACCAATGCAACCTTTGTTTCTTTTGATCTCCAATCAACTCGAAAGCCTAATAACTCAAACGTAACTCTCTAAATATGCTCTCAACACACGATTTAGGTGATGGTATGAATAAATTCCTCTTGCCCAACCCCTCTATTTATAGCCATTTCAAACTCACCCCATGGTGACAACTCAACTCCCATTTGTCTCACTTTGGAGCTTCCAACACTCAACCTACCCGGCCTAGCCTTGAGTTGTTCTCATTTCAGCTTGCCAGCCAAAATCTTCTCTTTTTGCATGAAATCTCCTTCACCCACCTCCTGTTTGAGGTGATAAGACTTCAATTGCATGAAATCTCCTTTGTCCACCTTCTACTAAAATTTTGTGTGATCCTCTTTTTGCCACCTAAATTACTTAAATACTTCATATATTTCTCTACTTAAATTGTTTAAGACTTATGCTCATATATCATTGGAATCCTTCCTTGAAGTTCTCCATCAATTAGCCTTGCCCTTTAACCTTAACGCATAACAACTCACCTTTCCTTCATCAAAGTCCAACTTAGCCAACGCATGAGTTGGTCATCACTAACGCATAGGGTGGCCACTCACCCTCGATGCATGGCTTGCTAGGTGTACTTGCTTGGCCTACTAAGCATGGACTCACGGCGCTGACTATTGACGCATGGACGTGCTGCCTAGGCGCTTGCGCGCTTGGCCTCATAAGCGCTCTCGGCTACGTGGGCGTGTCTCGCCGCATGGGCGTGTCTCACCATATAGGCGTGCGTTTGGCATAGCACATCGATGCATGGCTACTCGGCAGTGCTTCGACGCATAGGATGGCTTACCCACTTGCCCGTTCGACACATAGGCAGGGCGCTCAGTATACACCATCGACGCATGGCCTGTGTGCTTGACGCACAGCCTGTGCGCTTGTCCACGACACATGGCCTGTGCGTTTGGCCTGCGCGCTTGGCTTTAACTCATGGCCGACGCGCCTAACATGCTCACTCGATGCATGCTGCCTGCTCGTGTTCGTATGGATCATGTATGCCCTTGTGTTTGATTGTATGCAACCCTTAGCCATTTTTCAAGTTTTCTTGCTTCCATTCTCCATGCCTTCTTGCGTCCAACATGTTTTAAGCCCTTCATAGGCTTTTGGATCTTTGGTCACCTTTTTGGATAATTTTAATGTTTTCCACCCTTTGTTCCAATATCTTTACTTAGGATTTTTCTTCTCTATTTAACCTCCCACTTTAGATTTAATGTTAAGGTCTTACAGTAATAATAATAATAAATAAATAAATAAAGGGCGGAGATCAGAGCCGTTAAAGCACTTAGTTGGAAACCAACAAAGTGCTCAAGTCAAAGACTGAGGCTGGGACCAACGGAATCCTTAGGCTGCATACTAAGATGGAAGCCAATAATGGGTGGAGATCAAAGCCATTAGAGCACTGAGTTGGAAACCTACAGAATGCTTAAGTCAAAGACTGAGGCTGGAATCGATGGAACCCTTAGGTCGTGTACTAAGATCGAAGCCAATAAAGAGGCGATGATCAGAGCCGCTAGAGCACTGAGTTGAAAACCGACAGAATGCTCAAGCCAAAGACTGAGGCTGAAACCGATCGAACCCTCAAGCCGTGTACTAAGATCGAAGCCAATAAAGGGTGGAGATTAGAGCCGTTAGAGCACTGAGTTGGAAACCGACGAAATGCTCAAGTCAAAGACTGAGGCTAGAATAGATACAACCCTTAGGCTGTTGGGGTTGATACCCTAAATCTCGTAGGGTCCTGTAGTTTGTAAAACCCTGTATGAACAAATGCTTGTGATGTAATAATATGTGATATTTTTTTCACTATTGTCTATGAAATATGAGATTTTTTAGTTGCATTACCCACAAACCAATAAACTAAGATCCCTAGTTATCGTTGTAACTTAAGCATGTATGTGGAGACATACAAGTGGATCATGCCTTAAGTGATAACCTAAATGGTCTGTAGCATAAGGATAAAAGAGGGAAACCTTATCCTGGTGACACTACGGATACAACCCGCTTTATGGATTCTATAAGTGTTGTAAAGTGCTATAGATGGTCTGATCCTGATCATTCATGTGAAGACATGTGAGCGGAGGTGTCCTATACAAAAGAGTTTGTATAAGACTAGACACGAAATGTTTAGTCTCATTATATAACGCTATTCATGACAGAGATTTTCATTTCACTAGAATAACCATAGGTAACATGACCTAAATCCTTTTTGATTTGGGAACTTCTTCCTATAAGGGTGGTCCTTTGATTTGCATGGGTGTGAGTGGCCAGATTTCAGACCCAAACCTACCACTTTGGGGATTCATCTGATTGAGGAGTTGGGAACTCAACTACACAAGATGGAATTCACTCCTTCCCCAAAGCAGGGGTAAGTAGATAGATTACTTCCTTAAGGGCTGATTCTGGGGCTTGAACGATGTGGCGCCACACACTTTCTCATGGCTCGAGAGGTGTTCACTCATAGTAGTACTATGATGTATTATTCATTAGAGAAATCGGTGGTACTTGAGGAGTTAGATGTAACTACAGGGGCAAAATGGTAAATTGGCCTAGCTGTACTTACAAGCGATTTATGAAGGTTTATCATACTATTGATTGGTTATATCCAATGGACACAGAAATATATCTGTAGTAAGAAGAGTATAACAGTCGGTCTTTAGTGGAGTGTCCGACAGTTAACAGATGGTGGATTTCGTGATTAAAGAGTTTAGTCAGTTATTCACGTACTGTTCGAGCTTCAAGCTACAGGTCCATAAGGTCCCCTTGGTAGCTCAATGGATTCAAGTTGAGAATCAGTTTTTGGGTAAGTTTGAAGTGTTCAAATTAACAAGAGGGAATTTGATTATATATGATATAATTAAATTGATTCAATTATATGTGATATAATTGATATGATGTATGAGATATATTAATTAGAGGAATTGTTATAAATATGATTTATATTAAATAAAGGAGAAAAGAACTATGGTTTAAATATTACATATGATGTTATATTAAAACTATAAGTTATAAATATAATATGATAAATTAGTTATTATATTTATTTATAATTAAACAATTATATGGTAATCGTGGTTGGTTATTTTCTCCATTAATCGTGAAAGTAGGAGGTTATGTTCAGTTTTCATAACTGAAGGATAAAATGAAAAGAGTTTTCATTTTGTTAAGAGATCGCTTCATTAGTTGCATTACTAATCGTTTTGCTCACAAGAGACTACACGATAGCCCTCTAACGAGAAATGATCGTGTAAATCGAGAGACTAAATGATCGTGTATAGTGAGATTTACTAAACGATCTAGTGAGATTTACTAAGTGATCATGTAAAAGATTTAGCGAGAGACTAAACGATCGAGCAGGAATCAACCCTTAAGGGAGCTATCTATCTACTTGCCCCTACTTAGGGGAAGGAGTGAATTCCATCTTGTGTAGCTGAGTTTCCAGCTCCCAAATCAAACAAATCCCCAAAGTGGTAGTTTGAGTCAGCGACCTAGCCACTACACCAATACAAATCAAAGGACTGCTCTCAATGGCAGGAGTTCCCAACTCACTCAGGATTGAGGTCATGTTACCTATGGTCATCCTAGTGAAGTGAATTCTCTGTCATAAACGATGTCATATAATGAGATGTTAACACTTTGTGGTAAGGTCTTATACAAACTCTTTGTATAGGATGCCCCCGCTCGCATGTCCCCTACATGAATGATCAAGATCAGACCATCTGTGACAAGTTACAACACTTGTGACCATTCCACAAAGCAGGTCACATCCGTAGCATTACCAGGATGGTTTCCCTCCTATATCCATATACTACAAACCATTTTGATTATCACTTAAGACATGATCAACTTGTATGTCAGTACATACATGTTTAAGTTACATTCAGATAACCAGGGATTTTAGGTTTATTGGTTTGTGATAAAGCAAATAAAACAAACAACTGAGCAAAAATAAGATGTGAAGTAAATATCATATATTATACATTACAAGCATTCGTACAAACTGTTTACAAACTACAGGACACGAGACTTTAGGATATCAACTCCAACAATCTCCCACTTGTCCTAAAGCAAAGTGGGGTGTACAAAAACTAGTACAAAACAATAAACTAAGGCATAAAAGCCCAGTACAAAAAAATCTCCCACTTGCCCTAGTCCAACCGCGGGCGATCTTGTAGACCCATGTTCTGAAGGTGACCCTCAAACACTGTAGTCGTGAGAGCCTTCGTAAACGGGTCAGCAACATTGTGCTCCGAAGCGATCTTCGTGACGATCACGTCCCCTCGATGCACTATCTCGCAGATCAGATGATACTTCCGCTCTATGTGTTTGTCGCTCCATTGACTCCGAGGCTCCTTGGAGTTTGCACTGCCCCACTATTATCACATTAGAGGATAATGGGCCTAGACATATCTGGAACAACTTCCAGTTCTATCAAGAACTTCCTGAACTAGAAGGCCTCCTTAGCAGCTTTACAAGCCGCTACGTACTCTGCCTCCATAGTGGAGTCGGCGATGCACCCCTGCTTAGTGCTTCGCTACATACAACTCCTCCGTTAAGAGTAAAGAGTGACTCTGACATGGACTTGCGAGAGTCCTTATCAGTCTGAAAGTCAAAATCCGTGTATCCAGTAAGGATCAAATCCCTAGATCCGTACACGAGCATGTAATCCCTCATTCTCCAAAGATACTTGAGTATGTTCCTCACTGCTGTCTAGTGACCCTGGCCTAGGTTAGACTGATACTTACTGGTTATGCCCACAGCGTAGCAGATGTTTGGATGAGTACAGATCATTGCATACATCAAACTTCCAACGACAAACGCATATGGGACCTGTCTCATCTCCTCAACCTCTTGAGGTGTCTTAGGACATATGTCCTTAGACAAAGTGACTCTATGCCTAAATGGCAGTAGGCCCCTCTTGGAGTCCTGCATCGAATACTTGAGCAACATCTTATCAATGTACGGTGCTTGAGACAGTGCTAGGACTTTGTTCTTACGATCCTGAAAGATCTGTATACTCAAAACAAACTGAGCCTTTCCCAAATCTGTCATTTGGAATTAGGTCGCTAGTAAGTTCTTAACTGCAATCAGTAGACCTACATCATTCTCAATGAGTAGTATATCGTCTACATACAACACCAAGAATACTACTGAAGTGTTGATGATCTTCTTGTAGACACAAGATTCATCAACGTTCTGGTCAAAGCCATACGATTTGATCGCAATATCAAACCGTATGTTCCAAGATCTAGACGTCTGTTTCAGCCCATAAATGGACCCATTCAGCTTGCAAACCTTTTACTCTTGACCTAGGGTTATGAATCCCTCGGGTTGCATCTTGTAAATGGTCTCCTTGAGATTGTTATTCAGAAAGGCCGTCTTGACTTCTATTTGCCAGATCTCATAATTATAATAAGCTGCAATGGACAGGAGGATGTGGATAGACTTTAATATGGTAACAGGCGAGAAAGTCTCCTCATAGTCGACTCTCTCTACCTGGGTATAACTCTTTGCCACGAGTCGAGCCTTGAAGGTCTGCATCTTCCCATCAGCACCCCGTTTGCGCTTGTAGATCCATTTACAGCCTATAGTCTTACCCCATCAGGCTGATCTACAAGATCCCATACTGAGTTAGTACATCGACTCCATCTCGAGGTCCATGGACTTGACCCATTCATCCCGGTCTACATCCACCATTGCCTTATGATAAGACAATGGATCCTCAATATCGCCATCTGCTACTATAGCAAGGATTTCCATGAAACCCAGATAGCGAACGGGTGGGTTCGTAACCCTCCCACTGCGTCGAGTTCCCTCAACTCTTGAGGTGGAACCAACCTACTAAATGAACTACCATCAACAACTCTTGCTGACGAAGCAGGCTCTTCAATAACTCTTGTTGAAGTTTCAGTAGTTTCATTGGAAAGCTCACGCAACGCGACTTTACTTCGTGGACTGTACTCGGATATGTTCCTCCTCCAGAAAAGTAGCATTCGTGGAAACAAACACCCTATTTTCCGACGGATCATAAAAATAACCCCCCGTGTACCTTTGGGGTAGCCTACAAAGAGGCATAACCTCGACCGTGGTTCCAACTTCTTGGGATTTTCCTCAAGCACATGTGTAGGGCAACCCCAAATGCAGAAGTGACGTACACTAGCTTTACGCCCGTCCCACAACTCTAAAGGTGTTCTCGCAACACTCATGGAGGGAACACAGTTGAGTATGTATACCGTAATTTCCACTACGAAACCTCAAAACGAGTCCAGTATGGAAGCGTAACTCATCATTGAACGAACCATGTTCAACAAGGTTCTATTTCTCCTCTTCGCTACACCATTTTGCTGAGGTGTACCCGGTACTGAGAGTTGGAAAACGATTCCATGTTCTATCAAGTAGTCCTAGATTTACGAGTCCAAAAACTCTCAACCTCGATCCGATCAAAGTGTTAGAAAAAAATAATGTCAAATTTATGCCTAATAGGTAAGTGAATTAAAAAAAAAATCAACAACCTACTAGAAAAAAATTGAAAGTTTACAAACCTATTAGATATTTTATAAAGAAAATAATCAAATATCACCAAACTTTAAAGTTGTGTATCAATCAAAACCTTAAATTAATAATTATATCGATTTAAACTCTAAATTTTCATTAGTAAATCAATTTATAACTCCACCAATGATTTATAAATATTTCACTTGTTTCAATTTAAAATCATCTAATAGAACTATTCGTCCTACCAAAATCCTACCCAAAGTTGCCTAAAAAATTTTGATATAATTCTTCCTAAATAAGTTGAGAAAAATATAGGAAGACAAGAAAATGAAAAATCACTGATATTAATGAAAACGTGTTACTATTCAAATCATTTAAAACATAGCATGTCTTTTTTTTTTTTTCAAGTACAACAAGTAATAGTAAGAAGATTTAAAATTTCGAGCTCAATTAAATGAGATAGTAAATGTTAATTACCGTTGAACTATATTCTATTTGATGGATTTTATATTTTTTAGTATGAAACATACCTCATGTAGTTGAACTATACTCAATAATAAAATGTCAAATTGAACCTAACTAACATAAACATACCTCCATGGATTCGATTTTTTTGCTCCAAATGGTTGTACTAACAAAATAATAATTAAAAAAACCTTCAAGAAAAAACAAAATAATAAAAAAGTATATGAAAAATAATAGATGTCCATTAGTCTCATGCTTAGTGTCCAATGCCAAGTGTCATTTTCTCATTATCACATGTGTTGGCTATATGTCATTCAATCACCTATGCATAGTGTCCAATTGTGCCACTTCCTACTTGCCAAAATAACTTATAAATAAGTGGTCATTTGTGGATTTTGTTGAGATACATTAGTTGAAACTCCACCAATTTTGGAGAAAGTGGAGATTTTTTAAGAAATTTCCTATTTTCTATTATTTTATTTATTTATCATTATTTTATTTTATTTGTTTATATATTTATTTTAGTATTATATTTATTAATATTCTTGTTCTCGTTGTGCCTCGTTTTTTCCCCGCAAATTCACAACATGTTATCAGCACAAGCTCCTGTCGTTTTCTCCGCTAAAGGTATGTCGGTTTTTTCCTCTTTGTTATAGTTAATAAATTAAATGTTGTTTTACATATTTGATATATATTAAATTTATAATATAAATATAATATTTTCTAATAGTGTTACTATGAAAAATATTAAAAAAAATTAGAATTTGTAGTAATTGATATTAATTGTAATAATTATTTGTCATTAATGTTTGATGCCAAAATACACCTAGATACCATGAAAATATGATCATTAGAAAACAATTTTTTTTCAAAAGCTCGTCGTAAATGGATGGGCTTGAGACTCCAAAATTTTAAATCAATATGTTAGAGAAGACATTTTTCTACATTTCGGATATGCCCTTGCAATAGCAATATCGAGAGAAATATTTTAAAAATAGTTTGCACTCGTTTGATGTCTTCTCGTGGCTAAATGAAATAAAAAATTATTGATTAAAAAAAAATATGAATCTCAGCCAACTAGAGCAACAACATTCCTTGAAGTGAATGAAAAGTTTAAATTGTGGATGAAAAGTCATGAATCTCGACCAACTGAAACAACAATATTTCCTAAAGTAAATACTACGAATTTTAATAATCGTGGTCAAGATCATGGTCATGGTCGAGGTCGCGACCGGGGCAGAAGAAGAAAAAAATATTATTTTAGTGGTGGTCGTTCTAATCATTCAAATTTCAAAAGAACCACACAAAATGATGATCATAAAAGAAAAGCTCCACAAGATAAAAAGAGTGTTGAAAATAAATGCTTCCGATGCGAAATGACTAGACATTGGTCACGTACCTGTCGTACGTCAAAACACTTAATTGACTTATATCAAGCCTCCTTGAAAGAAAAAGAGAAATTTTGCATATCAAGATCATGACATATTTGACCCATCTCATATGAAAAATTTGGATGTGGCAGACTTTTTTGAATCTTCTGAAGAGAAAATCAGCAGAATTGATGGAACATCAAGTGTTTCCTTTGACTTTGAAAATATCTAGGTTTAATTTTTTTTTCATCTCCATATTCTTTTTCTTCTCTTAATAGATGTTAACCTTTGTATATTCCAAATGTTGTTTGTCTTGTTGTAATTATTTTCTTTTAATGAAAAGACATGAATCATTTTTATATATTGAGTGACTAAAAAATGAGTAAAGAAGATCTATGTCTGGCAAACAGTACAACTGCACATGCAATACTTATAAATAAAAAATATTTTTCCAAACTGACAATGCTGGAAGATAAAGTCAATACAATATCAGGTTTTGCAAACTTGATTGAAGGATTTGGAAAAACAAATATTACTTTGCCTAGAGGAACAAAATTTATAATTGACAATGCATTGTTCTCTAGTCAATCAAAGATAAATCTACTTGGTTTTAAAGATACATTGCAATGGTTATTATATTTAGACTGCTAGTAAGAATAATGTGGAAAATCTATATATCATATCCACTGTCTCAAATGAAAAACATATACGAGAAGAGTTACTTGCTTTATCTTCTGGATTGTATTATACTAATATATGAGTAATTGAAACATAGCAACAATGAACCTAAAGTTCATGAATCTAGACATATTTACAGTTTGAAATGACCGATTGGGTCATCCAGAATCTATAATGATGAGGAGAATTATTGAGAATTCAAATGGACACCCATTGAAGAGCTAGAAGATTACTCAATTTAATGAATTATCATGTGATACTTGCTCTCAAGGAAAATTGATAATTAGACCATCACCAGCTAAAGTGGGGACTGAATCACCTACATTTCTAGAATAAATCCATGGTGATATATGTGGACCTATTAACCCACCAAGTGAACCATTTAGATATTTTTGGTATTAATAGATGCATCTAGCAGATGGTTACACGTGTGCTTATTATCAAGTCGAAACCTTGCATTTGCAAGATTACTTGCTCAAATAATTAAGTTATGTTGGAAACGGGAGGATCCCAAGAACGACGAATAGCAAACGGTCAAGGCACAGCGGTCAAGCAAAGAGAAAAAACCTGCAAAACAGAAACTCGTTATAGGCTGAGTCGCGGAGCTCGCTCTCTGTAAGACGTTTCGCATCTCTGCCCAAGTGTGCAAGCATGTCTGAAAAATGCCACATCGTCCCTAGGATAAAACAGCCAAAGAAACCTGATTGAAAATGCACCATTACCAACCAGAACACACACCCTTTCTAACCCACTGCTCGGAAAACTAAAATGGAAGAGTTAAGAGAGGAAAATTGGAATGGAGTGAATGAAAAAAAAATTGTGTTTTTTGAATTGCTGAAGGCCACGCCTTTTATAGACCTTTAGCGTGGAATGGTAGGTAGCGAAATAGGCGGTGAACCTCAGAACATGCACTGATGAATCGCACTTGCGCAGACGAATCGCACTTGCGCGGGCATGCGCAAACGGGGAGGATTTTTCTTTTGTTTTTTCCAGTTTAAAAAAATAAAAAATAATAAAAAAAATATTTTTATTAAAATTAACAATCACACACACCCGCACCTCGCCCGACCGGACGAATGGCGGTGCGTGTGTAGGTTGACCATCGAACCCACATTGGTCTATCTCCTCATTCCCTCCAAAACATGGGTACCCCTTGGGCCCCAAACCCAAAACTCAAGATTGGAGTACATAAGGAAGGCTTCCAAATCAAAATTTTCGAATGTGAGATTCTCCAACCAAAGATTATTTCCCTCTTATTTTTTAAAGTTAAATTTTCACCCAATAAGTTAAGAGCACAATTTCCTGATTATACAATTAAGATCATTCATCTTGGTAATGTTGGTGAATTTACATCTCAAGCTTTTGATCATTATTGTATGTCAATTGAGATAAGTGTTGAACATCTTGTAGCTCATGTTCATACACAAAATGGTTTAGCATAATCATTTATAAAATGTTTGCAATTAATTTCAAGACCATTACTTATGAGAGCTAAGCTTCCTTCATTTGTATGTAGACATGCTATTTTGCATGCAGCGTCACTTGTACACATTAGGCCAGTATCTTATCATAAGTACTCGGCATTACAATTAGCTTATGGCCATGAGCAAAATATTTTCCATTTGAGAATTTTTGGATGTGCAATATATGTTCCAATTGCTCCACCACAACGCACTAAGATGGATCCTCAAATGAGGTTAGGAATATGTGTTGAATATGATTCTCCATCAATTATATCTTGAGCCTCTGATGGATGATGTATTTACTACACGATTTGCTGATTGTCATTTAATTAGACAAATTTTCCAACATTAGGGGAAGGAATTAAGAATTTTGAAAAAAGAAATTACATGGTATGCATCGTTATTTTCTCATTTAGATCCCCGTATAGATCAATGTGAACTTGGAATTCAGAAAATAATTCATTTTCAAAATAGCAAATCAATTACCAGATGCATTTATAGATGCAAAGAAAGTAACTAAGTCACATATACCAGCTGCAAATGTTCCATCAAAAATTGATATCCCAACACAACAAGTTGTCACTAATGAGTCTGAAACAAGCTAGAAGTGTGGTAGACCAGTGGGTTCCAAAGATAAAAATCCTCGGAAAAAGAAAAATAATTAATAGACAAGAAGACTTGGTTGAGGATGTAAATACCCATAAAAAAAATCCTTGACATGACTAATGAGGAAGGTGAAATACCTAAAGATAATAATGAGATTTCAATAAACTATGTCATGTCAGGAAAAAGATAGAATCAAACTAATGTAATTATTGACAACATTTTTGTGTATGATGTTACTCTTGATATTATATCTAAAAATGAGGATCCTAAATCAAAATCTATTGAAGAATGTCGACATAGAAAATATTGGTTTCGGTGGAAAGAAGCAATCGAAGCAGAATTAAACTCACTTTCAAAATGTCGGGTTTTTAGACCTGTATCTGAACACCAGAAGGTGTTAAACCTGTGGGATACAAATGGGTATTTATGAAGAAAAGAAATGAAAATAATGAGGTCATAAGATATAAAGCAAGACTAATTGCACAAGGTTTTTCACAAAGATCTGGTATTGATTTTGAGGAGACGTATTCTCCGGTGGTGGATGTAATTATATTAAGATATTTAATTGGCTTGACTATGTATAAAAGTCTGAATATGCATCTTATGGATATAGTCACAACATATTTATATGGATCTCTTGATAATGATATTTATATGAGAATCCCAGAAGTATTTAAGATATCTGAAACATATACATCAAATTACCAAGAATGAAATTCAATAAAGTTACAGAGATCACTATATGGGTTAAAACAATCAAGACGGATGTGGTACAATCGCCTGAGTGGATATTTATTGAAAGAAGGATATCAAAAGAATCTAATATGTCCGTGTGTTTTTATAAAGAAATCATAATCAGGATTTGCTATTATAACTATATACGTTGATGACTTGAATATAATTGGAATTTCTGAAGAGTTTTCAAAGGCAATAGAATATCTTAAGAAAGAATTTGAGATGAAAGATCTCGAAAAGACAAAATTTTGCCTTGGATTGCAAATTAAGCATTTAGCAAATGAAATATTTATTCATCAGTCAACTTATACAGGAAAAATTTTGAAAAGATTTTATATGGACAAAGCACATCTATTCACACAAAAGTCCGTTCATTGGATATAAAGAAAGATATATTCCAATCTCGAGAAGATAATGAAGAACTTCTTGGTCCTGAAGTACCATATCTTAATGCAATTGGTGCACTTATATATCTCGCTAATAGTACAAGACCAGAAATGTTAAAGTTAGGAAACATGCAACAGAAGCAACAAGGATCAATAAGCATTCTAATTCATTAATTTTGGCTTTGAATCTAAGCATGTTCATAAAATACAAAGTGGGTTTCATGACATACCTTTGAAGAACACCTTGAATCACGATTCTCAACTACAAATCTTCTCTAAATCTTATTGTGAACCACCTCAAGATATTCTCTACAATTCTCTTGGAGCTTTAGATTGAGTTGTGGGACACAAAATAAGCTTAAATGAAGGAAATTTGGAGAAGAAACACATTGTTGAACCCACTTGAAGAGCACCTTCTTCAAATCAAATTTTCAACAAAAATTCAACTGATGCATGCTCGATTTCCACTTCGATCTTCTCTATTTATTGCAGGACTATCATGCAATGGAGAAGCCTGCATGAGGTGCAGCTCATGCTTGGAGAATTGAAGTAAGAATAAGTGGTTTTTGAGTGAGCTACTTGAGAAGATGAGTGGAGTTTTCCAACTTTTGATTTTCCAATTTTTTTGTGTTTTATAATTTTAATTTTGTTTTATAAATTGATTTCCAAAATCAATTTAGTTTTTAAATTTTATAACTTTATTGATTTTACAAAATTAATTTCACAAATTAATTTTCTAATAAAATTAATAATAAATAATTAATTAATTCTAATTAATTTAATATCAAATATTGAATTAGTTTTACACAAAATACACCTTCATGAATTTAATATTTAAATCATATTTAAATATTAATTCATTTTCAAATTCCGTTTAATTCCAAAATTAAATGCATAATTATATCTCATATAATTACTAATTCCCTTAATTCTAATTTGAACATTTCAAATTAACTTATCACGTTACTCTAAAGCTAATCCATTTACAAGCTAGTAAGGGGACCTCATGGACCAACAGATCATGGACTCCAACGATCTGAGATTAATTAGCTAAAACTCTTTACACCGAATTAACCCCCATTCATTAAATAATGGGTCATTCCACTAAAGCTCATAGTTGCACTTCCCTCATTGTAGATATATTATGTCCACTCAATATAACCATGATTAGTAAGTTAACCCTTCACAGGTTGTTCGTAATAACGGTTGGGTCAAATGTTTGTTTTACCCCCGAGATTACCTCTTGTTCCTTAAGTCCCACTGATACTCTGATGAACAATTGATTTGTGATCCGATTAAGAAATCGAGTCCCTCTCGGGTCAATGAGAGGGTGGGGCCCCTTGTTCAAGAACCGAAGTTAGCACTTAAGGAAATAACCTCTCTACTATCCCTAAAAGCGGGTAGAAGTGAATTCCATCTTGCACCCTATGTCCCCAACTATCTACCCGGTCTGACCCCCGAAATGGAGGTTTATTGACCCGGCACTGTTGAACCAACCCTCACCTAGGCAAATCTAAGGATAATTCCAATAAACAGGAGTTCATAGTTAGTTCAGGATTAAGGTCAGGTTACCCAGGTCATCGCTTTGAAATAGTCAGTCTTAAATAATAAACAGCGTTATAAAGTAAGAGTGACTAATTTCATGGTCCGATCTTGTACAAATGCATTGCATAAGACGCCCCTACTCCTCATGTCATAACATGTATGAATTAGGATCACATCGTCTGCAGTACTTTACAATTCCTTGTAACAACTACAGAGTGGCCGGCATCCAATAGTGTTACCACAATAAGGCACCCAACCTCATTCATATACTATATATCATTTTGACTATTTACTCGAACATGATCCACTTTATAAACGTGTTGGGCATTTTCTTTTGGAGAAACACGTTGACGTTTATTTTGAGTTACAACAATTTTAAACATCTCTATGTTATGAAGGGAACTTAATGCTAATGACCTCAGCACATATAAGTTATTTTCCAGTTTTACTATACAGATTTATGAATAAACACTTTATCTACATTAAACTGAAGAGTATATTTACATTGTAACAAGCAATTTATAGAAATTAAGTTCATTTTCAACTCAGGAACTACAAATCCATCTTTTAAAATAAGAAATCTATTCTGTAAAGTCAACTGGATTCCTCTCACTCCCACAATTGAGACGACGTACCGGTGCCTACTCGTATTGTCATCTCACTAGCCTCCAACTGCCACGGGGATCTAATCCCCTGAAAAAGAAGAACAAACATGATTAGTGGCGCCCGAATCAATAATCCAGGCAGAATCATCTCCACTAAACAAGTTTCTAACACCAGTAAATCATATTTACCTTTGTTCGCCTTGACCTTAGCCTTGGCCGCCTTTTTTTCCTTCAACCAGCGAGGAAAATTCCTCTTCCAGTGTCTGTCTTGGTTGTAGTGGAAATACTTTCCCTTGTCAACCGGCGCCGAACGCCTATTCCGCTGGACGACAGATGGTTGGTTAGCAGGCACCTTCCCCTTACCACCCTTCTTTTTCTTCCACTTTCCAATGTTAGACGTGAAGGAACTCTTATACAAGAGTACGTCTGAGCAGAAGCGAATCTTTCCAAAAGCATTGTGACAGAATACCACATTTACATTCACTCATATAGATATGCATCAAACTACTAAATTACCGGCATGCTTAGAGATAAATAAACAAGAGAACGAGTAAACTTACCAGTTGAAGACTCTCTTCACTTGAAATCTCGCTCTCTCCACGAACGGAAGCTTTCGCTCTCGCTGGAACATCGAGCTATCATTCAGCAATACCTCGGTCATTTACCATGAACAACTCCACACGAACAGACGAAAAAGATGGGGATGATACTACCACTTGGAACCCTTAGTATTCTCGTAGTGAGAATTCAAAGAGTGGGCTCTGTTCGGATTTGGTAGAGGGGAGAAGGAAAAGAGATCGTATACAACGATCAAGGAAGTGGGAGAAAGCAGTGTCTAACGTGTAGACAGGGTGCTTGATCGTTTAGGCGAAGTACACGATCATGTAGGAAAAGCTAAGTGATCGTCTATACGATCATTTAGTAAAGCTCAGGCGCTAAGTGAACGTTTAGGAAAAGGTAAGCGATCGTCTAGTAGATGTGTGTTCGTGTAAGCGATTCGGCAGTAAACACAAGCTATCGTATAGGCTCTGAATTACTAAGCGATCGAATGCAAAACGCTCCGTGAGCTATTAATCGTGTCCCTTTCAATATCTTTGCAAAATGAAAACAATTTTCATTTTATTCTTCAATTATGAAAATTGAATGGAACTCCCCACTAACACACGGTTACGGAGAAAGGATAATTGGCCAAATTAATAAATAATAAATATAATCATATTATATTCATAATCTATAGTTTGATATCATATATCAACCATAATGTTTTCTCCTCTACTAGATATAAATTTCCTCCAAATTAATGTATCTCATATATAAAATCAATCATATCATATATAATTAACCAGTTCAATTACCTCTTGTCAATTTGAACATTTCAAACTGACCTAAAAACTGATTCCCAACTTGAATCCAAGCTACCAAGTGGACTTTATGGACCTATGGCTTGAAGCTCCAATTGTACGTGAATAGCTGACTAAACTTTTTAGCCATGAGATCCATCATCCTTTAACTGCCAAACATTCCACTAAAGATTGACAGTTGAACTCTCCTTACCATAAATATATTTTTGTATCCATTAGATATAACCAATCATCAGTACGAGAACCCTTCACAGATGCTCGTAAGTACAGCTAGGTCAATTTACCATTTTTCCCCTGTAGTTACATCTTACTCCTTAAGTACCACTGATCCCTCTAATGAACAATACAACATAGTCTTACTATATGTGAACACCTCTCAGGCCATGAGAAAGTGTATGGCGCCACATTGTTCAAGCCCCAGAATCAGCCCTTAAAGGAGAAATCTATCTTCTTATCCCTGCTTCGAAGAAGGAGTGAATTCCATCTTGTGTAACTGAGTTCCCAGCTTCCAAATTAGACGAATCCTCAAAGTGGTAGGTTTGAGTCGGCAACCTGGCCACTCGCACCTATGCAAATCAAAGGACTGCCCTCAATGGCAGAAGTTCCCAACTCATTCATGATTGAGGTCATGTTACCTATGGTCATCCTAATGAAGTGAAGTCTCTGTCATGAATGGTGTTATATAATGATTCGTGGTCAGGTCTTATACAAACTCTTTGTATAGGACGCCCTCGATCGCATGTCTCCACACGAATGATAAGGATCAGACCATCTATGGCAAGTCACAACACTTGTAACCATTCCCAAAAACAGGCCACATCCATAGCATTACCAAGATAAGGTTTCCCTCCTATATCCATATACTATAGACCATTTTAGTTATCACTTAAGACATGATCCACTTGTATGTCACCACATACATGCTTAAATTACAAAATGACAACCAGGGATTTTAGTTTATTGGTTTATGGTAAAGCAAATAAAACATCCAATTTGCAAAGTCAATAAGTGAAGTAAATATCATATATTATACATCATAATTGTCAGTACAAAATGTGTTTACAAACTACAGGACACGAGACTTTAGGGCATCATCCCCAACAAGAGGCAGAAGGTGCAAACTTTGTCCCTAAGGTCAAACCTCGATGGAACGTCTTTGAAGACGAGGCAACATTTGCCTCACGTCCTTTCCTCTCCTTACTTTTCAGTAAAGATTGGTATGTCTGCAACTCGTTGAGGAGTGTTGCAAGGATATATTCCACTTTGTTAAGAATTGCATTGCTAACAAAGTGTAGGAAGCTTTCCGGCAATGAATGCAGGATTATGCTAACCTGACTGGCCTAATCGATTCTAGACCCATTCATCTTCGCCACATTGAAGTGGACCATCATGTTAAGCACATGTTCACGAATAAAGGTGCCTTCCTTCATTTTGAAGTTGAAGATGTATTTAAGCGCCTCGTGCTTGAGCTGTCCAGACAGTTGTCAGAACATTCCCCGCAGGGACTCAATGATCTCACGCACTGAGACCATGGGCTCAGGCTTCTTGGACAACACGTCGCTAAGACTGGCCAAGATATAGGCTTGAGCCTTCTAGTTTGCATGTGTCCAATGCTCGTACGCCTCCCGAATATTTCGAGCAGCGTTAGAAGCTGGAATAGGAGGATGCTCCTCCGTAAGGGCGAACATAAGGTTCTCGATGATGAGTATTATCGTGATCATATGTTTCCAACTAGCGTAATTGTCAACAGCTAATTTATCAATGCTTAGCAAAGCAATAGTGATTGTAGCCATTTTAAAACCGTTGAATTAATTTTAGCAAAATAGTTACCAAGTACCATAAGTGATAAGACTTCTATTTCGTAATGAAGCCCCAACAAGGCAAGACAAACGTCACCGGTGAGGTGATCAGATGCCCCTTCATTGGGATGAGACACTCTCAACCATTAGATAGAAACAACTTTTGGAACTGGACCTAACAGCCACCATTTGTTCGGTCTAAAATTGTTAATCCTTAACAATTCCACGTAAGCGTAGCCCCTCATTTTTGGCCCCAGAGTCCTACCCTAATGCGCCCATTGTAGGGAAAAAGTAGATTAGGACAAAAGACTAAGTAACCTTATCCTATACAAGAGATCAAAAAAATAAACGTGCAAAACTGCCATCCTATAGGGGTACACTCCCAGGGTGCCTCAAGGCGATGCGCAGAAACCTTATTCAACCTAACGAGAGAGACCGTGGGATATGCTGTCGCACGTCCCGCTCCCATTTACTATGAATATTCTCTCCATCCACCTTGATCTTGACCTACCTAAATACCATCCTTTAAGGGGACACTCTCAGGGTGCCACGAGGCCGAGGATAGATCTCACGGTGTGAAGAATAAAGGGAGAAACATGAGAGGTTTAAATGAAGCATCAGATACCCCAAGTATATCCCACTGAATGTTCTACCTAGGGGTTCATTAACCTAGACAATTCGGCTACTGATTTTAGTCTAAGTAAACATGCAACGAAAGCAACAAGGATCAATAAGCATTCTAATTCATTAATTTTGGCTTTGAATTTAAGCATGCTCATAAAATATAAAGTGGGTTTCATCACATACCTTTGAAGAACACCTTGAATCACGATTCTTAGCTGCAAATCTTCTCCAAATCTTGTTGTGAACCACCTCAAGATCTTCCCTACTATTCTCTTGCAACTTTAGATTAAGTTGTGAGACTCAAAATAAGCTTGAATGAAGGGAATTTGGAGAAGAAACACATTGTTGTACCTACTTGAAGAGCACCTTCTTCAACTCAAATTTTCAGCAAAAATTCAACTAATGCATGCTCGATTTCCACTTCAATCTTCTCTATTTATTACAGGACTATCATATAATGGAGAAGCCTGCATGAGGTGTAGCTCATGCTTAGAGAATTGAAGCAAAAATAAGTGGTTTTTGAGTGAGCTATGAGTGGAGTTTTCCAACTTTTGATTTTCCAATCCTTTTGTGTTTTACAATTTTAATTTTGTTTTATAAATTGATTTCCAAAATCAATTTAGTTTTCAAAATTAAAAACTTTACTAATTTTACAAAATTAATTTCAAAAATTAATTTTCTAATAAAATTAATAATAAATAATTTAATTAATTTAATATCAAATATTAAATTGTAAATTTAATATTTAAATCATATTTAAATATTAATTAATTGTCTAATTCTGTTTAATTTCAAAATTAAAAGCGTAATTATATCTCATAGAATTACTAATTTCCTTAATTCTAATTTGAATGTTTCATATTAACTTATCACGCTACTTTAAAGCTAATCCATTTACGAGCTAGTAGGGAGTCCTTGTGGACCTACAGATCATGGGCTCCAACGATTTAAGATTAATTAGTTAAAACTCTTTACACCGATTTAACCCCCATTCGTTAACTAATGGGTCACTCCACTAAAGCCCATAGTTGCATTCCCCTCACTGTAGATGTATTATGTCCACTCGATATAACCATGATTAGTAAACCCTTCACAGGTTGTTCGTACTAACGACTGGGTCAAATGTCTGTTTTATTGGGAATGTCCTAGAACTCACAGTTCATGTTAAACATTCTATTTTATCAATAATAATGACTTGTTGATTTTGCATCTTATTATGAAAATCCAATAAATGCATCCTTGGCCATAATCTGAATGTTGTAACTTTATGTAGTGACATAAACAGGATCAAGTTGATAGTACATAGCCTAAATGGTCTAATAAGTATATGGTTGAAATTAGGTATCTCATCCTGGTAACACTATTGGATGCAGTCCACTCTATAGTTGTTACAAGAAGTTGTAATGTGCTACAAACGATGTGATGCACAAATCGTTCATGTTGAGACATGAGAGTGAGGGTATCCTATGCAATGAGTCTGCATATAGACTGGACCACGAAAATAGTCACTTTTCTTTATAACGACCGTTTCCTGTTAAAACTGACTATTTCATTTATTATATAACCTAGGTTAACTCGATCTTAATCCTGAGCTAGCTATGAAGTTCTTTTTGTTCGGGATTATCCTTTGATCTGCAAACGGTGAGAGTAGTCCAACAACACTGTTCAATAAGTTTACCATTTTGGGGATAAGACCGGATGAATAGCTGAGGACATAGTCTTGCAAAATGAAATTCACTCCTACCCTATTTAGGGTTAGCAGATAGGTTGTTCTCTTAAATACTGACTCCAGGTCTTGAACAATTGGGGCCCTACCTTCTTATGATAGAGAAGGGATTTGATTCATAGAGATTATGAATCAAAATTGTTCATTACTTAAGGAACAAGATGTATTCACAGGGGTAAAATGGTATTTTTGACTTAGTTATGTTTACGAACAATCTATGGAGGATCGACTTACTAATTATGGTTATTAAGTAGACATAATATATCTACAGTGAGGGGAGTTCAACTATAGGCTATAGTGGAGTGTCCCATTAGTTAATGAATGGGGGTTAGATAGGACTAATGAGTTTAACCGATTAATCTCGAATCGTTGGAGCCCATGATCTGTAGGTTTGCGAGGTTCCCCTACTAGCTCGTAAATAGATAACCTTTAGGGTAGCTTGAAAAATTAATTTGAAACGTTCAAATTAAATGAAACAAGAGAATATATATTTAAACATGATTTAAATATATGAAGATGATAATTATGCAAAAAAATTAATTTAATATTTGATATTAAATTAATTAATAATTTAAATTAATTTAAGAAAATCATTTTATGCTTTAAAAAAGAAAAATGAAAATTCAATTTATGCATGTTGCACAAAATGGAGATTGAACTTTTTCCATTACCTTCATCTTCATGCTCACACAAAGGCCATTATCTTCTCTTCATTGGTTCTCCAAGCATCAGTTGTAAGTCATGCACTCCAATTCTTTGCATGTTCATCTACAATATATAAAGAAGATTGGAGTTATTTGAGAAGAAGGAAGAAAAATTACTGTGAGAAGAAACTATTCCTTTTATCGGCTACTGTGAATTCTTCTTTGTTCTTCACCTCTTCAAGTTGTTCTTGAGTCCCACAACTCTGTCTAAAGCTCCAAGAGCATAGTAGGGAAGGCTTTGAGATGGTTCATGGTGATATCAAGTGAAGTATACTGTTGTACAAACGATTTCTTAAAACCCTCTTTTTAGAAAAACATGTTTTAGTTTCTGTCAAAATTAGTGAATTTGAATGCTTATGGATCCTTGATTACCCCCCCCCCCCCTGCGGGAGATTACCTCATATTTCTTAAATCCCACTAATCGTCCAATGAACAATTGTTTTGTGATCCAATCAACAAACTGAGTCCCTCTCGGGTCAATGAGAGGGTAGGGCCCCTTGTTCAAGACCCGGAGTCAGCACTTAAGGGAACAACCTCTCTACTATCCCTAAAAGTGGGTAGGAGTGAATTCCATCTTGCACCCTATGTCCCCAACTATCTACCCGGTCTTACACCTGAATGGAGGTTTATTGAGCTGACATTGTTGAGTCAACCCTCACCTATGCAAATCTAAGGATAATCCCAAATAAACAGGAGTTCATAGTTAGATCAAAATTAAGGTCAAGTTACCTAGGTCATCGTTTTAAAATAGTCAGTCTTAAACAATAAACAGTGTTATAAAGCAAGAGTGACTGATTTTGTGGTTCGATCTTGTACAAATGCATTGCATAGGATGCCTCCATTCCTCATGTCATAACATGTATGAATTAGGATCACATTGTCTATAGTACATTACAACTCCTTGTAACAACTACAGAGTGGGCCGCATCCAATAGTGTTACCAGAATAAGGCACCCAACATCATTCATATACTATATATCATTTTGACTATTTACTCGAACCTGATCCACTTTTATGTCTCCACATAAAGTTCAAGTACTCATGTAGTAGTCATGGATCTTTTAGTTTATTGGATTTATTTCTAAAAACGAAATAAGCAATATGTATTTTCAATGACAACTTATTGAATTTTCAGAATAAGTTTTATTATTTACAAACCACGAGTTTTAGGACATAAAACCCAACAAGATATTGCATTTTTAGTAAATTTATTAGCTAGATATAGTTCTTCTCCTACAAAAAGACATTGAAATGAAATTAAGCATATACTTCGTTATCTCCAAAGAACAATCGATATAGGTTTGTTTTATTCAAGTAAATCAAATTTTGATCTAGTTGGTTATGCAGTATCTGGATATTTATCTGATCCACACAAAACTAGATCTCAAACAGATTATCTATTCACGTGTAGAGGAACTGTTATATCATTGCGATTGATGAAATAGACTATAACGACCACTAACTCAAATCATGCTGAAATTCTTACAATTCGCAAGGCTAGTCGAGAATGTATATGACTAAGGTCAATGACTCAACATATTCGTGAAACGTGTGGCTTGTCTTCTAATAAAAATCTTCCAACAATATTATACAAAAACAACACAGCTTGCATAGTCCAAATCAAAGAAGGATATATTAAAAGAGATAGAACAAAACATATTTTATCGAAGCTTTCAAAAGTATAAATTATATGAAATATGTACTTTTTTTCTTTCACTAGGATTTTTTCCCATGTGGTTTTTTCCTAGTAAGGTTGTAATGAGACATATTTCATATATATAATGGGCATCTAAGAGGGGTATTATAAATATTATATAAAAATAATAGAAGCCCATTAGTGTCATGCTTAGTGTCCAATGCCAAATGTCATTTTCTCGTTATCACATGTGTTAGCTATGTGTCATTCAACGACTTATGCATAGTGTCCAAGTGTGTCACTTTTTACTTGCCAAAATTTCCTATAAATAAGTGGTCATTTGTGGATTTTGTTGAGATATATTGGTTGATATATTTATTAATATTCATGTTCCCATTGTGGCTTGTTTTTACCCACAAATTCATAACCAAAAAAAAAAAAAAAAAAAAAAAAAAATTGCATTAGGGTCTATTAAACACCAAGTAACTTTCTTTACCGGGTGGAAGAACGAAACCATAAATTAAAGGGACATATCGACAATTTGTGATGAAATTATAGTCAAATGATATTTATTGGCTGTTTAAGTAATTTCTCCAAAGTTGACTATTTGGCTATCTTCTTCGTCTTCTTGTTTTTGGTTCTTTGTTTTGTTCGACATCAGACGACCCGCACCAGAAACAAAAATGGACGCCATTGATTCCGTCTTCGATCCACTCCGGGAGTTCGCTAAGGACAGCGTACGTCTCGTCAAGCGTTGTCACAAGCCCGATCGCAAAGGTATAATTTCCGAATTCCTTTTCATCTCTTTGTTTCAAACTTTGGCGGACATCTTTTAACCAATCTCCTCTGTTTCGCGAGATTTTTGTAGAGTTCACAAAGGTCGCGGTTCGTACAGCGATTGGCTTCGTCGTGATGGGATTCGTCGGTTTCTTCGTCAAGCTTATCTTTATCCCCATCAATAACATCATCGTTGGATCTGGCTAGGTAACGATTTGGGTTTTTTTTTTTTTTTTTTTTTTTTTTTTTTTTTTTTTTTTTTTAATTGCTATTTTGAAGTTATTTCACTTAATTTCTCTAGCTAGCTTTCACTGTTTCGTGAATTAGGTACTCGTTTGATTGTTTCTCGAGTTTGCGTTTCTTCAATTTTAGAAATCTTCAAGGTAATTAGGTTTGATTTATGTAGAATTTATGTGTTCGACAAGTTTAGTCCCCTTTCTAGTCTTGAGCATCAAATGAAATTGGGATTTTGGAGAGACAAATTGGAATCTACAGGCTAAAGAAGCTTCTCCTTGATTTTGGTTATGCATATTTTCTTGGCACGGGAACGTGTTTCTGAACCCTAGAAAAAAGAAATTATTGGAGGTGAGAATAATATGGTTAATGTTTTTAGATTGTTAGGTCAATCTATATCTAGGGCATATGTATCACGAAGGGATAAATGTTTTAATTGTTAGATTAGTGTTTTAGCTATGATTCTATGAATTGAATTGCCTAAGTTGGCCGTTGATGGCTTGATTGAGTCTCTTTTCTACATGACTCTTCTTGGCTGTTTCTTTAAGGTTATCCTTATAGATCATATTCCCTTTCATACAAAATTATATCCTGAGGAGTTCTCTCACTATTCCATACCGTTTGCACTGTCAGTGAATAATGTAGGATGTATGGAACTAAACTAATCTTCTCAAACTCTTACAACCATGAGAAAACACATCTAATCTTCTATCTCAATCGATGCCGATTGCACATTGTCAGCTATATAGAGGAAGATTCTTGCTGGGTAGTTTCAATTGACTGTTCGATCTACTTTTTTACTGACTCCTGAGCTTAATACATAGAATGAGGCTCCATTATTCCAGTTTCCAGACGAAACAGGAGGAAACTCATCAAGACTCTACCCTTATCTTAGAATATACTAAAGATGGTGGAGACCAGTTCTCGCAGGGAGAACCATTTGCCTCATTTTTGCATAAGCATAGCGATTGATGGAATTAGGCATTCTACTTTTTGAGGACATGATTGCACACTGTTTTCATTCCCAAATAACAGTTGAATGTAATAATTGATCGGTGTGATTGTTTGTTGGCTTGAGCCCTTTTTGAGACAACATTATCTATACGTAGGTTCTACCCTTTGACGGTCATTCATTACCCGTTGAATCTGTTTTGCAGACAGCTGAGGCCAACAAAAGAGCAGGCCGGACAGAATAGAAGGGAACTTAATCTACTATTTCAAATCCTTACCGGTGTTTTTATTAGTTTAAAAAGCTTAATTTCTTTTCTACATGGGAAGTACCAAACTCCATCAATGGCTGTAATGAATTGTCAGGATTATGTCTTACTTCCTGATTAATCCAATGTCTTACTTCCTGATTAATCCAAGGTAACTGGTTAATTTAGAGTTTGGAACAAGTTTTGGCTTTATGATATGAAAGTTGGCTTCATCTTGGTATGAAAATTAATAGTACTCTCCTCTCTCCTTCATCTCGTCAAGCTTCGGCAAATTAAACTATTTAACTTAGACATGGCCAAGGAAGCCAAGATTTTTTTCAGTAAGGTGCAGTCGTGCGCTTGAATGCACGACATTTTTGTATAGTAGATGTTTCATGTAGCATATCATTTTTTTGTCAATGACTAAACAGAGAGACTCTTCCTTTGAACAATCTCTTGAATATCTTCTGATGACATAATCGATGCCGAACTATCAAATTCTGCACTCTCCAGCTGCTGGTGCAACTGCAGACACAAACGAGAAACAGAAACATAAAGACACCAATATGTAGTTAAAACAACAATTTAATCGTATTACAATTTGTTCATCGTTTCCCTCAAAATAGTTCTTGTTGAAAAGTATTTGGTTCTCATTATTTATGTAGATTGAAATAGAGAACTGCAAACCTTCTCGAGAATGAGGGATTGATCATCAGAGTGTAGCTTGCGCATATGTTTCAGCATCTCCAGTTGCTGTATGAAGAGTACATTCAGTTTCCAAGCATACTATTCATATTCAAAAGAATTGCTTTCCATAAATGTGGGAAATAAAGGTTGTCACCTTACCTTTTCATGTAGTAGTTGTTGATTATGCATTTTTTCAGCAAACTCATCTGGTTCAAGCTCTGCTTCATCACAAGCCATCTCTTCCCTATCATTTTTTTCAGAATAATTTCATTTGATCCATGAGCTAGAGTTCAGAACAAATCAAAAGGAAGAAGACTACATTTTCACTTCATATGATGAGTTGAAAGACAGTCTTAAACTCTGCATTTTTTTTCCCCTTTAGGAGGCTAGAGAGGTATTGTTCTAAACAAAGAGATGACTTACACAGCGACAAATTTGTAGAAATGAACCATCAGCTCGTGATCATTCTCGTAAAATGAACTCACTTTCCCTAGACAGGATATACCAAATCCGGCGTCTGTAGAAGAAACAAAGATCAACACAAGCATAAATGTTCTAGGTTATTGGATTGTGAAAGATGGCTTGTGAATTGTGTTAAAGCTAATAACACAACAATCCAGCAGAAATCCAGCAGAAAGAGAAGTTTTAGGTATGTTTTAATCAAAGAAAGAATTTGCTAATGCTCCCTTTGATGATGACTTGTATTGAATTTTTGGTTGTCTTGTTTTCCAAAAGCTTATTATAAAATGCCAAAATAATCAGTAAACAAACAAGCTTTGTTAAACAGAACACTAGAATCAAAATGATCAAACAAAAAGTTTAAAATTTATGGAATTGGAGAGAAACCTGTAAATCATAAGAGAATACGAAGCCACTACCAGATAAGATGCTTCACAGGCTCTTTATCAAGAAACTAGAACAAGCAGTTTCCACTATTCAAATGGGAAAAATTGAGCCAAAAAGACGCTCAAAAGAAGAAGAAAAAACAACTATTCATGATTTCAAGGAAAATGACAAACAAAAGAATAGGCAAAACTTAACAAACAGTAATGTACTAGAAAAGACTGACCAATCCCCATTTCAGAAAAAATCTCCTCCTGAATTGCTGTTGTCACAGCAACAGCTTCCTGCAAAAGGCAACAAAAGCTTCCAGACTAAGAACAACTCATTGAAGTACCAAATACTTCTCATCATCTACAGTTGCATCAACAGTTCCATCAGAAACTCAAATTCATTATGGTTTGTAAAACCCCCCAAATCAAAGTATGAACCTAAGAGCTAGGTACATAACATAAGGACAAAAAGGAAAAAGTACTTAAGAACACAGCAAGAAGATTGGCAGATGGAAGAGCTATAGAGATTTAAAAGGAAATTCCTCACAGACCCAATTCCACCATAAGAAACCACAAGTTTTCTGCCAACCAGATGTGGAAGAATTGGGTAGTTGTCCTATGAGATTAGCCCAAATGCGCTCAAGCTGCCCTATTTCCCCAAACAAACAACATACAAACAAATAAAACAAACCCATTTCCCCAATTGAAAAGCAATGAAACCCCATTTTGTTCTAGGCAGTAACAAGCAAAAACAAAACATGTAAATAAAAAATCCATTAAAGTAGCAACGAAGTTTGAAGAAGATTCACCTGTTTATCATCCCTAACAGCATGGGCAATCCGTTTCTTCACATCTGCAAGATTAAGGGCAGAAAGAAAAGGATGATTTAGGGGAAATGAGGAGTGGGAAAGCAGAAAGAAAAAAGGGGGGGAAATACAAAATTAGAACCAGAGAGAGAAGTGAGGAGAGAGAAGCGATTGAAAAGATGAAACAGTTGGTCTCTAGAAAGCATCAAAGGAACAGCAGGAGCGGTTTGAGGAATGCCGGAAGAAATCGTCATTGCCATGGCTGGAAGGAGAGGTAGAAATGGCACCAAGATTGTCCCTTTTACGCGCCAAGAAGATTAGTTAACTCAATAGGACCCTTTTTCCCGATTCGCAATTCGGCTTCTGCAGATTTTTGCCATTGATTTGGAGTTTGGAGGAAACAAGGAAGGAAAGTTAAGTAATTATGAATGGCCCTGATTTGAATCCTTGGGGTTCTGTCTTTTTGTTTTTGCCACCATTAATGCTCTTTGCTTGGTTCAAAATGATTTTGTTTTTTGTTTTTTTGTTTTCTTTTTCGAAAAGATAAACTAGTTCGTCTTCCGTTGGTTTTGGTAATGTTTTATTATTAATGTTTAAATGTCTCTCTCTTCTTTTTAGAAAGGTGTGATTTTCATATTTGAACAGCTTTATTTTTTCATTATAATCCCTTCAAGGTCTTGGGTTTTTAGACAAAATTGTGAAAACCACCTAGAGAAGTGTGACCCTTAAACTTTCATGAATGTAAAAATTAAATATGTTGGTGTATGTACCTCGCTTTGAGCCCTCTTCACTTCTTCAACCTTCTTTTCTGGTCTAGACATATCATTGGAGCGAAATGTGAGCTAACTTGTAAAAATACTCACACCAATGTGTTGTCGACACAAGTACCGTTTGATGTCTAACTCAATATAGAGAGTATTTAGTTCGTATAAGCACAAAGAGAATTACTTACTCTTTGAAATTGATGGTGTGGGACTATTCATAAGGCTTATCATCTAACTTTCACTTGAGATATGTGTAATATTGATTGTGTCAAAATAGGTGTGGTCCTTAGTGTTAAAGAGTGTTGAGCTCAGCTCCACCATTTCCCTTTTGATGAAAGCTCAATTGATTGACTTGAGCTTGAGGATTTGACTTTTTCCTTTTAAGGCTTGTGGACCTCAAATAGGCTTTAGGATGCTTTGAGCTTAAGTCTTGCCTCGAACAGTTCTCAATAAAATTCAGTTTACGATTTTACTCTCTTTGTCTCTTTTTTTTTTTCTCTCTCTCCCCCTCCCTTTCTCATTTTCCTAAAGCTTTAATTGTAAAAACAAACTCGAAATTTATATTTCAATCCAAAAGTTGTGGAGTGTTAGAGTGGATTTTGTTATGGGTTCAAAAACATAATTTGGGTTATTTTCTTCTCATATTTTCTTTTTCTTCATAAGATTTGCTTCTAATTCTTTTATCTGCATTTCCTTTCTCATCTAATCCTTTCGATTTTATGGATAATCTCCAGGAAATTCTTATAAATAGAAAAATCTTTAAAATTGTTAAACTCATTAACTAACGATATGAGATTAATTGGCTAAACTCATTAACCAAGTTAATATATACTCGTTAACTGTGGATACACTCTACTATAGACTTACAGTTGCACTATTCTCACTGCAGATATATTTATGTGTCCACAGATATTGATCAATAATAGCAAGTTAGTCTTTCACGAGTGTTCGTAACACCAATTAGGTCAAATTACCGTTTTACCCCTAGGTTACCTCTACATGTTTAAGTATCAATGCTCCTTTAATGAACATCCTATTTGTGGTCCAACAATCAAACAGAAACTCCTCTCAGGCTAGTGAGAGGGTAGGACCCTTTGTTCAAGTCCTTGAGACATCACTTAATGGAAAATTCATCTACTTACCCTAAAGTCAAGAAGGAGTGAACTTCATCTCGGGGAATTATGTTCCCAGCTTCCCACTCGGTCTTATCCCCAAAATAGTAGGCGTATTAAGTCGGAGAGCTGGTCATTCTCACCCATACAAATCAAAAGACAATCTCTCATGAACAAGAGTTCATACCTCACTCGAGATTAAGACTAAATTGCCTAGGTCATCCTAATGAAGTAAAAACCTGACTAGTCAACGAAGTTACATATAGTGGTTACTTTTTCATGGTCCAGCCTTATGCAAACTCATTGCATAGGATACCTCCACTTTCATGTCATCTACATGAATGTGTTGGATCATTGCATTTGTATCAAATACAAAGTAGGTTGTATCCAACATTCCCAACAATCTCCCACTTGGACTAATACTCTAGTGAGATAAACATATAAATATAATGTTTTACAATGTTGAGGAATGTAAAGAAAATACAATAAACAAGAGCATCCATATATCCTTCACATTCTCTCACTTGCCTTAGATTATGAAGCCCATAATCCTAGTCTGACCAGGTGACCCTCGAACACTTTAGTCAAGAGGGCCTTCGTAAACGGATCAGCAAGGTTATCTTTTGAGGCTATCTTCATGACCATCACGTCTTCTTGGTGTACGATCTCCCTGATGAGATAGGACTTTCTTTCGATGTGTTTTTCACGTTTGTGACTTCTTAGTTCCTTTGAATTTGTAACTATTCCGCTGTTGTCACAACAGAGTAATAGGTAGATGCATATTTGGAACCACTTCCAATTCTATCAGGAACTTGTGCAGCCACACTGCTTCTTTAGCTGCTTTGCATGTAGCTATATATTCTACTTCCATCGTGCAGTCAACTATACAACTTTGTTTGATGCTTCTCTACACTATAGCTCCTCCGTTAAGAGTGAAAACTGATCTTGAAGTAGATTTCCTAGAATCTACATCAGTCTGAAAATCAGAATCAGTGTATCATGTAAGGATCAAATCCTTAGGCCCATACACAAGTATATAGTCCTTTGTTTTTTGGAGATACTTGAGGATGTTCTTGACAGTATTCCAGTGATTGTGTCCAGGGTTAGTTTGGAACCTACTGACGACTCCAACTGCAAAGCATATGTCAGGACATGTACACAACATAACATACATTAGACTCCCAACTGTCGATACATATGGAATTCTTTTCATTTCCTCAAATTCTTGAGGCGTCTTAGAGCATTGCTCCTTTGACAAATGAATTCCATGTCTAAAAGGTAACATACCCTTTTTGGAATTTTGCATATTATATCTTGACAACATCTTGTCAATATAAGATGCTTGAGATAGTACTAGGATTTTGTTCTTGCGATTCCAAAAAATTTGAATCCCAAAAACGTATTGAGCATCTCCCAAATCTTTCATTTAGAATTGTGATGCTAACCATCTCTTTACCTCAGCAAGGAAACTTGTCTCATTCCCAATGAGTAAGATATCATCAACATAAAGGACCAGGAAAGCTACAGTTTTGTTGATTATTTTCTTGTATACACAAGGTTTGTCAACATTCTGTTCAAATCCATAAGACTTGATCGCAGTGTCAAATCTTATATTCTAGGATCTAGAAGCTTGTTTTAACCTATAATGGATCTTTTAAGCTTACAAACCTTTTGTTCTTGACCCTGTTCTATGAATTCTTCTGGTTGAGACATGAAAATACTTTCATCAATATGGTCATTCAAGAAAGTTGTCTTGACATCCATTTGCCATATTTCATAGCCATAATATACGACAATAGATAAAAGTATTCTTATTGATTTTATCATGGCAACAGGAGAAATTATTATAGTAGATATGTGATATCAAACTATAAGGTAAAAATATAATATGATTATATTTATTAATAATTTAATTGGTTAATTATATGATAATTAACCTAAAATCTCTCTCAGACATGCGTTAGTGGGGAACAACATCGGTTATTGTAACTGATGAATAAAAATGAAATTTGCTTCATTTTGAATGGTTCGGAAAAAAATCAGAATTTTTTGCGTGGGTGTGAAAACATAGTCGATCGCTTAAACTCGAGGGCCTATACGATAGTCGTTCAACACCTAAACGATCGCATACCTCGCACCTAAACGATCGCATACCTCGCGCCTAAATGATCACCTACCTAGTGCCTAAACGATCGCACACTAAGTCCTAAATGATCGGTTAGCTTTCTTAAACGATCGTATAGTATGTTGTTTTTGCTAAATGATCGCCTACTATTTTCTAAATGATTGTTCAGTAAAATCTACACAATCGTGTAGTTTTTTCTAAGCGATAAGCATTTTGCTATGCAATAGCTTCATATTCTCTCCCACTTGCTTATCGCCTACACAATTGGTTCTTCCTCTTACTTCTACCAAACTCATCGAAGACCATGCTTTGGGTTCTCACTCCGAGAATACCTAAGGCTTCTTTCTGGTGGTGTCGTCCCCGCTGTGTTCGTGTGTTTGCAGTTATTCGTACTGCTGTAGGCGACGCATCTGCTGGGCGTTGGTTATTCGGGTAGAGATCTTCCGCTACATTGAGTTCCATAGTTAGAAGAGCATCTTCAACTGGTATGAGAACTCTCTCTCTTGTTATTTTGTTGTTCAAAGCATGTCGTTAATTACTGTTTGTTTGCATAACTGTGTGTTTGAATGTATATGGTGTATTTCTGTCACTGTGAAATTGGAGTGATCCGAATGCGCTCATGGAACTCTTCGTTAAAAAATCCTTCAATTGGTATCAGAGACAGGATCTGATACTCCAATTTTGTATGTTCCAACGAAATTACATTTACGTTCTTGGTAGATGCATTTCTACATCGTTTAATCGTTAAATTGTTGTGGATGCGCAGGATTAATGGATGTTTTCGTGGATGATTAGCCTCGGTTTGATTTAATTCTTTTACATTTGCGGTTGTTTGTAAAGACCCCTGCGTTTTTGGGCATTAATAATCGTTATCAAGTCTGTATGCAAATTCTGTTTGAGTTTTGAGTCGTTCGTGAAGATGATCGGAGCAAGCGTTGTGGTTCTTTGAGGAAGAAGGCGATCAAGGGTTGATCGTATCATGCAGACGATGGAGTACATGATCGTTATTGATCGCATCATGTAGACAATGGGGTACGCGATCGCTAATGATCGCATCGGTTAAATGATGGGGTATGCAATCAAGGGTTGATCGCATCGTGTTGACGATCGGGTACGCAATTGCTAAGTATCGCATCGTGTAGACGATTGGATGCTCGCGTATCGTTTAACACACGCGCGTACTGGACGATCATTTAGGTCAGCAAGCTTCATCGCTTAGTAACTGACTAAACGATCGCTTAGTAACGCAAGGTAAATCATTTACCTATCACCGCGTTAAGTGATCGCATAAACGATCAGGCTTCGCAGCCTCGTTGTCGTCTACGCGATCGTTTATTTTTTCTTCCATCATCTAGTGTGCGTTGGATGATCGTCTACCTACAGCATTTACTACACGATGGAGTCCTCTTGGCAGTTCAAGACCCGGTTCACCTGTGAACTGGTTTGCTCGATGAAAAATGTAATAGATAGGGTTATTTCATTTCAGTTTTTGTAAAGGCTCATCCCGGTCCATTAATTCTTTACTTATTACATGCAATGTATGTTTTTTATATGTTATATGGTATGCACATATAGTAAATCCCACCTTAGGTTATGCAATGATCATGCATCATTTCTTTATTGTAATTGTTATAATTTAGAGAAGCATGATTTAATTATGTAAGTGCACGCTCATGCATTATATAATATAAGAGTTATATTTATGCATGCATAAAAAGCATTGACGTGCATCATCTTTATATTATAATTGTTATAGTACAAGGGTGAATGATAGCATGTTTGCTTGGTTATTACGCATTATATAAAAGTTATGTATAGTAATGACCGGAAATTGCATAAAGCATGGCACATAGGTTACTTTATAAATGTTATAAACATCTCGTTGTGCACAATGGTTTTAGTTGTTTCTTTTTAAAAGTTAAAGAGAAATTAGAACTAAAAGAAATAAGAAAGACATGCATGCTCACTTAGGTTTAATTCATGGTTTTAAAGTGTTTAAACTTGGATAATATGACCTAAGATCACGGTTCTAATATGATTAGCAACCCTAAGGCTTTAATCTTTTAATCAGTTTAATAGGATTAAATTGGCTAATAAAAGGTTAAAATGTAGCAAATCTATCTATAAGGGACCTTTTGTCTAAGGCAGGTTCTGTCTAAGCTGGGGTATTTAAGTTGACGGAAACATAACACCCCTACCTGGGAACTTACCTAGAAAGGTGAATTAGATAGATTTGATGCATGCATGCAAGTTAAGGACAATCCATTAAAGTGTTTAAATGTGACTACTTGAACTTGTATATTTTTTCATAGACAAACGTTGTTTATGAGCAGAGTTTAAAAAGACAACTTAGACTAAAATTAGTAATCGGATTGTCTAGGTTAATGAGCCCTAGGTAGAACATTTAGTGGGAGGTACTTGGGGCATAAGATGCTTCACTTAAACCTTTCACGTTTCTCCTAAAAAGTTCACACCGTGAGATCTACCCTCGGTCTCATAGCACCTTTGGCGTGTCCCCCTAACGGATGGTGTTTGGGTAGGTTAATATCAAGGTGGATGGAAAGAGTGTTCATAGTAAGTAGGAGCGGGAAGTGCGACAGCATATCCATTGGTCTCCCTCATTAGGTTGAATAAAGTTACTGCGCATCGCCTCGAGGCACCCTGGGAGTGTCCCCCTAAAGGATGGCAGTTTTGTGCGTTTCTTTATTTGATCTCTTGTAAAAGGATAAGGTAACTTAGTCTCTTGTCTTAATCTGCTTCTTCCCTATGGTGGGCTCATTAGGGCGGGATTCTGGTATCGAAAGCGAGGGGTCACACTTACGCGAAATAGTTAAACGTTAACGATTCTGGACCAAAAAATAGTGGCTGTTAGGTTCAGTTCCAAGAGTTGGTTCTACCTAATGGTTGAGAATGTCTCATCCCAATGAAGGGGAAACTAATCACCCCACCGGTGACGTTTGTCCTGCCTCATTGTGGAATCATTGCAAAATAGAATCTATAACTTAGGGTACTTAAAACTGTTTTGCAAAACTGATTGATTTAAAAGTGGTTTAGCAAAATCTAATAAAGTTTTGTTCATATTTTCAGCAACTTTTTCAAAATGGCAACAGCCATGTTGGCATTGTTAAGTGTCGAAAAACTTACTAGCGACAATTTTGCAATATGGAAACACATGATCACGACATTCCTAATCATCGAGGATCTCATGTTCGCTCTCACAAAGGCTTGTCCTCCTATTCCAGCTCCTAATGCCGCTCAAAATGTTCGAGAGGCATACGAGCGATGGACAAGGACGAATGAAAAGGCCCGAGCCTACATCTTGGCAAGTCTTTCTGAAATCTTGGCCAAGAAACATGACCCTATAGTCCCTGTGGAGGATGTTTGGACAACCGTCTGAACAGCTTATGCATGAGGCTCTTAAGTACATATTCAACTCCAAAATGTAAGAAGGCACCTCTGTTCATGAATATGTGTTTAACATGATGGTCCACTTTAATGTGGCAGAGTTGAATGAGTCTACCATCGATGAGGGCAGCCAGGTTAGCATAATCCTGCATTCTTTGCCGGAGAGCTTCCTATACTTTGTTAGCAACGTGATTCTTAAAAAAGTGAAATATAACCTTACAACTCTCCTCAAGAGTTGCAGACCTACCAATCTTTACTGAAAAGTAAGAATAGTAAGAAGGGTGAGGCAAATGTTGCTTCATTCTCCAGGACGTTCCATAGAGGTTTGACCTCAAGAACGAAGTCTGCACCTTCTACTTCTAACTCTGCACAGGGGAAGAAAAAGAAGGGTGGTAAAGGAATAGGGAAGGCACCTGCTAACCCATCACCTGTTGCCCCAAGGAAGCGTGCACAGGTTGCTAAGGGAAAGTGTTTCCACTGCAACAAATATGGACACTGGAAGAGGAACTGTCCTCGGTATCTGAAAGAGAAGAAAGCAACCAAGGCCAATAAAGGTTAATATAATTTACTCGTTTTTGAAACTTGTTTAGTGGAGAATGATGATTTAGCCTGGATAATTGATTCGGGTGCCACTAACCACTTATTCTTCTTTTTAGGGGATTAGATCTTGGCGACAACTGGAGGCTGGTGAGATGACAATGCGAGTAGGCACCGGACACGTCGTCTCAGCTGTGGCAGTGGAAGGGCTCTAGTTAGCTTTACAGAATAGGTTTCTTGTTTTGAATGATGTATATATTGTTCCCGAACTAAAATGGAACCTAATTTCTGTAAAGTGTTTATTGCAATGTAAATATACTATCTCTTTTAATATGGGTAAAGTGTTTATTCATAAAGATTGTGTTTTTATTTGCACAACAAATCTAGAATCGAATTCATATGTGCTAAGGCCATTAGCCATTAATTCCTTCCATAATACTGAATTGTTTAGAACTGTTATAACTTAATCAAAACATCGACGTATTTCTCCAAAAGAAAATGCCAACTTTGGCATCTTCGTCTAGGGCACATCAGTCTCAATAAGATTGAGAGATTAGTGAAGAATGGACTTCTAAGTGAGTTAGAAGAAAATTCTTTACTAGTGTGCGAGTCTTGCCTTGAGGGTAAGATGACTAAATGACCTTTTATTGGAAAAGGTTATAGAGCCAAGGAGCCTCTTAAGTTAGTACATTCTGACCTTTGTGGTCCTATGAATGTGCGAGCCCGAGGTGGCCATGGGTATTTTATCAGTTTTACTGATGATTACTCCAGCTATGGGTATGTTTATCTTATGCAATGGAAGTTTAAATCCTTTGAAAAGTTTAAAGAATTCAAGGTTGAAGTTGAAAACGCATTGAATAGACGGATTAAAACACTTCGATCAGATCGAGGTGGAGAGTTTTTGGACTCGATATTCCAGGACTAAATAGAACATGGAATCGTTTCCCAACTCTCAGCGCTGGGTACACCTCAGCAAAATGGTGTAATGGAGAGGAGAAATAGGACCTTGTTAGACATGGTTCGCTCGATTCAGTTACGCTTCCTTACCGAACTTGTTTTGGGGTTTCGTGTGGAGACTGCGACATACATACTCAACTGTGTTCCCTCCAAGAGTGTTGCAAGAACTCCTCTGGAGTTGTGGAACAGGCGTAAAGCTAGTTTACATCACTTCCGCATTTGGGGTTGCCCTGCACATATGCTTGAGGCTAATCCCAAGAAGTTGGAACCACGGTCGAGGTTATGCCTCTTTGTAGACTACACCAAAGATATATGAGAGGGTTATTTTTATGATCCGGTGGAAAATAGGGTGTTTGTTTCAATAAACGCTACTTTCCTGGAGGAGGATTATATAAGGGAGCATAGTCCACGAAGCAAATTCGTGTTGTGTGAGCTTTCCAATGAAACTACTGAAACTTTAACAAGAGTCGTTGAAGAGTCTACTACATCAGCAAGAGTTGTTGATGGGAGTTCATCCAGTAGGTCGGTTCCACCTTAAGAGTTGAGGGAACCTCGATGTAGTGGGAGGGTTACAAACCCCTCGTTCGCTATCTGGGTTTCACGAAAATCCTTGCTATGGTAGCAAAGGCGACGTTGAGGATCCGTTGTCTTATAAGAAGGCAATAGGGGATGTTGACCGAGATGAATGGGTCAAGGCCATGGATCTCGAGATGGATTCGATGTACTTCAACTCAATATGGGATCTTGTAGGTCAGTTTGATGGGGTAAGACCTATAGGTTGTAAATGGATCTACAAGCACAAACGAGGTGCTGATGGGAAGGTACAGACCTTCAAGGCTCGACTTGTGGCAAAGGTTATACCCAAGTAGAGGGAGTCGACTATAAGGAGACTTTCTCGCCTATTGCAATGTTAAAGTCGATCTGCAACCTCATGTCCATTGCAGCTTATTATAATTATAAGATCTAGCAAATGGCTGTCAAGACGGCCTTTCCGAATGACAATCCTAAGGAGACCATTGATATGGTGCAACCCGAGGAATTCATAGCCCAAGGTCAAGAGCAAAAGGTTTGCAAACTGAATCGGTTCATTTATGGACTGAAATAGGCGTCTCGATCTTGGAACATACGGTTTGATACTGCGATCAAGTCGTATGGCTTTGACCAAAACGTTGATGAATCTTGTGTCTACAAGAAGATCATCAATTCTTCAGTAGTCTTCTTAGTGTTGTACATAGACGATATCCTACTCATTTGGATTGATGTAGGTCTACTGACTGCAGTTAAGAACTGACTAGCGACCCAATTTCAAATGAAATATTTAGGAGAGACTCAGTTTGTTCTAGGTATACAGATCTTTTAAGATCGTAAGAATAAAGTGCTAACAATGTCTCAAGACAAGATGTTGCTCAATTACTCGATGCAGGACTCCAAGAGGGGCCTACTGTCGTTCAGGCATGGAGTCACTTTGTCTAAGGATATGTGTCCTAAGACGCCTCAAGAGGTTGAGGAGATGAAACGGGTCCCATATGCGTCTGTCATTGGCAGTTTGATGTACGCGATGCTCTATACTCATCCAGACATCTGCTATGTTGTGGGCATAGTCAATAGGTATCAGTCTAACCCAAGCCAGGGTCGCTGGACTGCAATGAAGAACATCCTCAAGTATCTTCGGAGAACGAGGGACTACATGCTCGTGTATGGTTCTAGGGATTTGATCTTTACCGAATACACGGATTCTGACTTTCAAACTGATAAGGACTCTCGCAAGTCCACATCAGGGTCAGTCTTTACACTTAACAGAGGAGTTGTAGTGTGGCAAAGCACTAAGCAGGGGTGCATCGCCGACTCCACTATGGAGGCGGAGTACGTGGCGGCTTGCGAAGCTGCTAAGGAGGCCGTCTGGCTCAAGAAGTTCTTAACAGAACTGGAAGTTGTTCTAAATATGTCTAGGCCCATTACTCTATATTGCGATAATAGTGGGGCGGTGGCGAACTCCAAGAAGCTAAGGAGTCACAGGCGCGACAAACACATAGAGTGGAAGTATCATCTGATCCGCGAGATAGTGCATCGAGGGGATGTGATTGATACGTTATTTTATGCAATGAAATAATGGTGTAGAATGCGATGGTGGAATATGCATTATGCATGCAAGTTTTCTCAGTAAGACCCAAGTATAAATCCTACTGAGTTGCCTGGTAAGCCCAGGGTCGAACACAGGGACTAAGGCAGACAGTATGCGATGGTAATTTTAGATCAATTTGCAGTAACAAATAAATCAAAGTGTTGGTTGGTTTGTTATTTAAGGTATAAAATGTATGTGGTGGATTTGAGAAAAAAGTAATTATACGATAGATACACTGAGTATGCAAAGGAACGGATTGAGAAGGTCTTTAACTAGCGTTTCCCAAGAATGCATTCAAGCTCTGCGATCATGCTACACTCATGCGACAGCAAATCATTTTCCAATGAAAATGCGATAGCTCCTAATTTTAGAACGCATGTGATAAATGCGATAATGTCTATAGAGCTTATTTCTAAGTTACTACTTCTTGCCTAAGCGATGACGAAAGATGCACACAAGGACAAGGCGACTGCATACAATCATATCCTATCTCTAGGGTGCATGTGATGCGTTAATAGCAAGCAGAACTTATTCCTAAGCTTCTATCTCTTGATTATGCGGTTCTAATCTTACTCTCTCGAGCCTAGATTCTAATTTGACTTTTCCAAGCCTAGATTTTATCCTTAGACTACCCTCCCGAGTATCTCTAATAGACGAATGATGCATACATAATACAAGATAATTGCTAGAATGAAGATCTCAGGTTATGCTAGCTAAGTGCTTCGCAACCATTCGACGGATTTAGCTGCTCATGTGTAATGTAAAGAGAGTGGACAGATATAAAGATTCAATTTCCATTTTTATAAATAGGTTTAGAGTACAAAATGACAATGGAAAATAAAGGTAGAGAACCTAGTAGCAATATCTTGCTTCCCAAGGCTTTTACACTGTGTCATCTCTATTCTGCCCAAAAGATGTTCTTGCTTCCGCAAGAGTTGGCCCTCTCTCAGATTTCAATGCTTCCTGGCACTCTTCCGAGTTCACCAGGACGATCTCTCGGCGTAATCTCCCTTCACTCTCTTCCGCCTTCTAAGTAAAAGAGAAACTATGAATAAGGCTAACTTCTATCTGTATGGTGAACTCTGTAAATTGTGCAAACTCCTTCAATGAAGATGGCCTTCGGTATTTATAGAGCTTCAGGATGAAGAGCTTTTTCTCTCATATGATTGCACTGATGGGATGGCATTAATTCTCTATTTGATGCACCGAATATTTGTCACCTAAAAGTTGAGTGTATTTGCTACAGTAGGTCGTTAACGACTTGTCAACTTAATTCAAAATCGACCGTCATCGGCTTTCTGTCCCATCGTGATTTATTAAGCTTTCACGCAGATGCGCCCACCTTGATGCGCTGGCTCTATGCGGCCACTTTCTTGAGCAGAATTTCATGAGCGCAAATGATCGCATAACCTTGTGGTCACAATCTCTTAATGCACTTGGACATTAATTTCTTCGGATCGCATTTTTGCCTTGCGTCAACGCATTTTCCTGCACAAAATACATAAGTTAGTTGTTTTAATGCGATGGACGCATACGATCGCAATGTTGCAAACTTAATGCTTTTGGATGCAATATTATATATTTTTACCGTCGTAATCCTACATTGTTTTATAACTTTGCGCTATAATAACGTACATTTCTGCCCATTATCACACCCCCAAATTTAAAATAATGTTTGTCCTCAAGCATAAGCTAAAGATTTTCTTTAGAAAGTCGACCGTCTTTCTCTTCCTAGATTCTCAAGGTTGCCTTATACAAATCCTATGTACCAAAATCTCCTCAATTCTTATCCAGATCTCTTCTTGAAATATTTTTAAAATTTAGGGACTACAATTTTAACCTTAAAAAAGACCTTACTAGTTTCCAGGGCATCGCATGATTTGATTCATATAAAAAAACTTTTCCAATTGGGGTGTTTTCAAATGATTTTTATCCTTGCATATTTTAGGCATATATTTTTGTCCTATATGGTTCCCGGCAACGGAACCACAAAAATTTGATGACTAAAATTAGGGGGACATAATATGCGATGCATGTCTTAGGCTATGCGTCGGTGGTCATGCGCTAGAATGAAAATATGCGTTACTCGTATATGCAATGACCATGCGTTCCTGTCATAAGTTTTCTTGCGCTCTCGCCAAGTATAACGAGAAGGAAGTTTCTCGAGTGATCCGAGGTCGAACTCAAGGACTTGTAGCTGAATGTTATGTGATGATGTGTTTGCGATGGATGAATAAAAGAATGATGGTAGTTATAAGCTATAAACTACTCCTACTCCTAACTAATAGACAAAGTAGTGGAAGTATGAATAAGAGGTAGAGACACAGAAACTGTTGACGCATAGTAAAATGCATGAAAAAATAGATAAAATGTGAGGATGTCTTCACCGCAACCCTAAGCTTGACCGCAAGGGCAACCCCAGCTAACGCAAACTAATGCGATCATGCTATACACGCTCGATGCAGATGCACGTGATGTGTAATAGCAAACGGAACTTATTCCTAAGTCTCCATCCTTGCTTATGTGATTTTAATCTAGCTCTCCCGAGCCTCGATTTTAACCTAGCTCTCTCACGTCTTAGGTTCTTTCTTTAGACTCTCTCTCGAGTAGCTTTAAATGTGTGATGGACGTATATATAAGTCAAGGTAACCACAAAAGCCTGGTTGACGTAAGATTATTCCTATTCCTAGTGAACACTTGCTTACATTGCTTAATGCAACCAACCACTTACCCTCCCGAGCAGTTAGTTGTTGCTGATTTTACTCATAGACAAGTATTGTGTCCGCTTATAGACAAGCGTTGCTACAGCTTCACACTAAGCAAATAAGGTTTTCACAACACTCGCGTAACGCACACCTCCCGGTGGTTTGCTACATGTTTCATATTCCTATGCCGCATGGTTAAGTATGTGATACTCTAACAGTCTCACTAAGTGATGCAATGAAGGTTAAGGATACTAAGTAAATGAAGATGGAGATGGAGTCGAAGGAAAATATAGAAATGCATTGATCACAAAATGTATTAATTCCTTAAGCCAAAATGTAATACAATACAATACAAGGAAAGAAGAGAAACGGAGGGCCAGTTGGAAGCAATGTCTTGCTTCCAGCAAATGTGTGTCAAGGCTGCCAGTGGTATCATGGATGGGTGGTAGAGCTGATTCTCTCGAGCTCTAACTCCGGCAAAGGCTCCGGTCGTCACTCGGAATGGATGAAGGAGATGAAGAACTCTCAAGCTTTCTTCTCACGCTTTCGTCTGGATCACAAGGATCCATCCGAAGGTAGAAACTTGGATAATCTGAAATTCTACTCATCGGCCTCTATTTATAGAGCTTGATCACCGACAGCAATAATGGACCTGCTCTGAATCTGACATTCTCAACGCGATGGTCCTTTTCTGAATCTTTGTTGCTAACATCACCTTTTGATAATCCTAATGTATGCGTTCATGCTTTCATTCCACTAACCTTGTGTTCATCCCTCTATTATGGTTATCATTATGTAGCCGCAATCTCTCTGCAATGATCGCATTCGCTTGATGACCGCAACTTCTATGCGATGACTGCATTCTCTTGACGATCGGAACTTCTATGCGATGGACGCATGCAGTTGATGGCCGCAACATCCATGCGTCGAATGTATGCGTTCACCTCTGCGATGGAGAGATTCCCCACATGTGGTCGTCTTTGCGATAGCCCGGTTTTCGCATATGCATCCGCTTCCTGCGTTAGCTACAAAGATAGACAATTAAACGCATAATAACGCATAATAGTGGGTTAGCGAAGATTTTTTCTGTCGATCGACGCAAACTCGTTTTCTCATGAATTTCTAACATAATCGCCACATATTCTACTTAACAGCCCTCATAATTCTAAATAAAAGGCTTATAATGATGTGCATTTCTGCCCGTCATCAGTGATCGTCACGAAGATCGCTTCGGTGCACAATGTTGCTGACCCGTTTACGAAGGCTCTCACGGCTACAGTGTTTGAGGGTCACCTACGGAGCATGGGTCTACAAGATCGCCCGCGGCTGGACTAGGGCGAGTGGGAGATTTTCTTGTACTGGGCTTTTATGCGCTAGTTTATTATTTTGTACTAGTGTATTATACACCCCACTTCGCTTTAGGATAAGTGGGAGATTGTTGGGGTTGATGCCCTAAAGTCTCGTGTCATTGAACAAACCATGTCTAACAAAGTTCGATTTCTCCTTTCTGCAATACCATCTTGCTGTGGTGTTCCAAAGTGCTGTGAGTTGGGATTGAATTCCATGATCTACTAAACAGTTCTGGAATTATAAATCTATATACTCGTCACCTCAATCTGATCGAAGTGTTTTAATTCTTTTACCTGATAAGTTTTCAACTTTCGCCTTAAATTCTCTGAACTTTTCGAGAGTTTCAGACTTGTGACTCATTAAGTAAATATAGCTATATCTTGAATAGTCATCAATAAAATTGACGAAATATTCATATCCACCTCGAGCTTTGACATTCATCAAACCAAAAAGGTCTGAATGTATAAATTCTCGTGGTTCTTTGGCACGAAAACCTTTTCCAGTAAAAGATCTTTTAGTCATTTTTCCTTCAAGACATGATTCACACGGCGGTAAAGAACTATCTTCTAACTGATTTATATTATTGTTTTTAACCAATCTCCCAATCCTGTTGAGATTTATATGACCAAGTCTAAGATGCCAAAGAAAGGCGTTAGAAGAAAATTGTCATCTTTTATTTTGAGTTTCTGCCATTTTAAACATATCTATATATAAAATGGCTTTTGCTTCAGTTATTTTAATACATACAAGTTATTTTCAAGTCTAGCAGAACAAATATGAATACATCTTGAAAAAACGAACACTTCATTGATTTCAAAAGATACTTTATACATATTTTCTAGTAGACAAGATATAAAGATCAAGTTTCTTTTCATTTTGGATACATAATATACATTCTTTAACAAAATGAAAGATTCTCCAAAATATAACTTGATGTCTCCCACTACTTCAACTGAAATGACTTCTCGTGTTTCCACCTTGAAAGTCATTTCATTTTCTAAGAGTTGAGTCCAAAACTAGTTTCCTATAGAAAAGTGCAAACATGGTTAGCGGCGTCTGAATCTAATATCCAAGTTATATGAGAATTTTCCACTAAGCATGTTTCAATTATAAATAAATCTAATTTACCTTGATTTTCCTTCTCTGCTCTCTTTTCGACCAGATATTTTGGGCAGTTGCATTTCCAATGCCCGTCTTTTCCACAATGAAAACATTTTCCTTTAGGAGTCTTAGTTTTCTTAGCAGCAGGTTTCTTCTTCCCTTTCCCATTTTTCTTCATTTGGATATTTTTATCTTTAGAAGAGGAAGGAACAGACTTCTTTTTATCTGAAGGTTTTGTTCCAGAAGAAGATCCCTTCAGAAATTTTTTCTGTGAAACAATGTTTGCTTCACTTTCTTTCAAATTCATCATCGATTGGTAAGTCTAAAGTTCATTGAGTAGAGTAGTTAGATTGTAATCAATCTTATTCATTACAGCATTAGTTCGGAAGCTCAAGAAGCTCTTCGAAAGAGACTCCAAGATCATACTAACTTGACTAGTCTCATCTATGATATCACCGTGAGCATCTGCAATGTTAAAGTGGACCATCATGTCCAGGACATGATCTCTAACATTGGTCTCGTCTTTCATGCGTGAGTTATAAACATATTTTATAGCCTCATGTCATACTGAAGATGACGGTTGCCTAAATATTTCTTTGCAACAACACCATAATCTCACGGGCAGTGGGCATGGCTTCATGTTTCTTATTGAGCACATCAGATATACTCACCAAGATGTAGGCTCTTACCTTCTCATTAGGCCTAACCCATCTATTATAGGCTTCCCAAACATTTCGGTTAGCGTTTAAACTAGGAAAAGAAAGACATTCCTCCTTTAAAACAAACCTCAAGTCGTCAACCACTAGTATTGTGTTTATGTTCGATTTCTAGTTAGAGTACCCTTCTTCATTGAATTTATCAGAAGCAAGAAGTTGTATAATCGAGTTCGACATTGTTGAAAGATAACCAAATTCTATTAAACTTATGCATCTAAATCCAATTTTAGCAAAAGTAATAAAGTACCCATATTTCTTTATTTATTTGCAATTAGTGAGTGAGAATAGATTCTACCAAGGGGCAGTCAAATAGTCCTTCACTGAAGCAAGACAATCTTGACCAAATACTATATCCAAAATAACTCTTATTCCTATAGTTGTTTAATTACCATTTTCGGTCAAGAACTTTACTAACATTTAGTAACTCTTGTAAGTGTGATCTGCCATTTTCAGATCTTATAAAACGATATGAACATACCCCGAATCGGAAGATAATGTTCAAGATGGAACTATAAAACCCTATTCATTTCTAAAGCTTGGGTTGTTCTGAATTCTATATTACAACCCTCCGAAGGGATTGCCACGATTAACGAGTAGTTAGTGTCGCCTAAGAACGACAGCAAGCACAACATAGGAATCTCACTATTCAAACTAATGAAGAAGACCATAGGATATGTTGACACATTTCCTTCACCCACTTAGTATGAACTACTTCCTCCATTCACCTTATTATTGACCCATGCAATTACTTTCAGAATGAAGCAGTCATGGTAAAAGCGACGCGAAGCCAAGCATGGATCTCAAGGTGTGAACTCTTGGGGACGTAAGAGCTAAAAATGATATATCGTATATATTATTAATCTCCCACTGAAGTGTTCTAAATGTTTGGGTATTCTTTTACTTAGGTATATTCCGATTAATTTAAGTAACCTAAGTCTATGTGATATATCCAAGTATAACATTTATATTTGGATTTTAATCTATGATGTCTAGGTGTTAAACCAATTTTAAATCTCATACCGCTCACGCAAGCTTATAAAATCGGTTAACAACGCTCAACATTTCGGTCATAATCCCCAGGTAGAAGGTGTTACATAAACCATCAACTTAAATACCTCCAGCCTTAGACAGGATTATGAGCCTATTGAGTTTGTAATAGAATTTTATAAGATAACGGCCTATTTTAACTATTAAAACAAGTTGTTAACCTAAGTGAGCATGTTGTTTATCTTTGTTATGGATTTTAATGTCTAATCCAATTTATAACAACTTATATCTATCTGTAACATACATCAAAGGCATTAAAAATTAACATAACACTTATATTAATTTTCAAAAACCTTAAACATGCATACTATATATTACTTATAATATAATATTATGCATGCAACATGCTTTCCTATGGTGGGATTTTAAATCTAAATGGCATACTACATGTACAAACATGTTTCATTCAAATATAACATACATCACATGCATAAAATATTTAAACAACACCAATATGGTTCAACTTTGGCATCCTAAGCAAGAAAAACATCTAAATTATTACAAAAAGAAAACGAAAAACAGCTTCAAAATTGATCTGGACTGCCCGACCCAACCCGACCCGAACTCCAAATGATCCAAAAACGGTTGAATCAGTCTAAATCAGGCTGAACCATACCCAGGGTGACTGAATCGTACCGGAGATCCTCAAAATCAATCAAACCGGTTTAAAATGCATGAACGGTCTTTCTGGGCTAGGATGAGAAGCGTTGCAACGCTCATCCCAACGTTGTGTCTCAACAAGCTTGAACAAGAGCAGTGTTGCAACACTGCCTGGATAGAAGCTGATCTTCAGTTTTTTGCTACGGAGCTTACCTGCTTCAATCTTCAATTACAACTTAATTTGGACTTTATTGACTCTAATAAAATTACAGACTCTAGAGCATACATATAAGTTCATCAATCAAGAGCCAATTACAAATTAAACTTCATAATTAAAGATAAATCTAATGCCAAATTTGAATTTTAACCATATCAGTCATAAAAACATACAATCTTAGAAATTGACCCACCAAACTCAAATTAACAATAATTGAGTGGTTAAATTATGCTCTGACGCCAATTGATAGAGTAAACTAACATGCAGCAGAAAAAATCAGAATCAATAATAACTCTAATTATATTTAATTTGAGTTTAAAAATGCATAGAAACAAAATTTCATAAAAGGATTTCAATAACATAATACCTTTGAAGATTCTCTTCAATCACAACTCCTCTGCTCAAATTGGTTCTCCAAAACGCCAAAGGACCACCAAAATTCTCTTCTCTACTATCCTCTAACTCGGATTGTGTAGTGGAAACATAGGTTGAGCTAAATTTGATGAAAGGAAAAGGAAGGTTTGAGAGGAGAAGTAGATTTTTGAACCTCAGGTTGCATGATCTCCAAATTTGATCGAATCAGATCTATTTAATCAAGTTAATCGTGCAAGCATTTTAATCTCAGCTAATGACACCTCAAGCAAGAGATTATGAGTGGGCTAGGTGTTTCATTTGGGTGAAACCACCAAAATTAGAAAGGAAATGTTGGATAATTCCACTCAAAATGGAATCTTCTATTTTAGAATTCAATTTTGAATTTAATTTTAATTTTTCACTAAAATTAAAAATTAAAATCAAATATGAATTTTGATTTTCAAAGATTTGAAAAAAAAGTTTATTTAAGTAATTAATTGAACAATTTTAATTAATTAATTAATAATTTAATATCAAATATCAAATTAATCAAACACCTAATTCATACATGAATTCTACTTATGTAAATCAATATTTAAACCAATATTTAAATATTATAACCTCTTCGATTTCATTTAATTTAAACAAAATTAAATGTTTTAAGTATATCGAATACAATTAATCAAACCCTAATTTGAATTTGAACATTTTAAATTCAAAAGCCTAAGTTCAAAAATTTAAACATTTCGAATTGGCTTAATACACTAATTCAAGATATATTTTACGAGCTAGTAGAGGGACCTTATGGACCTTTAGATCATGAGCAATGATTTGAGATTAATTGGCTAAACTCTTTAGACCAAATCAATCAATATTCGTTAACTACCGAGACACACCACTATAGCTCGATAGTTGTACTCTCCTCACTGTAGATATATTTATGTCCATTTTAACCATAATCAGTAAATCGATCCTTCATAGGTCGTTCATATTTACAGCTAGGTCAAAATTACATTTTACCCATGTAAATATATCATGCTCCTTAAGCTCCCACCAATCTTCTATTAAAAAAATTGGTTTATAGTCCAACTTATAAACCATGTCCATTTTGAACATGAGAGGGCGGGATCCCGTTGTTCAAGACCAGAAATCAACATCTGAGAGAACAACCTATCTGTTAACCTTAATTTAGGTAGGAGTGAACTCCATCTTGCAGAACTATGTCCCCAGTTATCTATCCGGTCTTATTCCCAAAATGGGAGGCTTATTGAGCAGTGTTGTTGGACTACTCTCAACAATGCAAATCAAAGGATAATTCTGAATAAACAGGAGCTCATAGTTAGCTCAAGATTAAGATCGAGTTACCCTAGGTCATTGAATTTGAAATAGTCAGCATTAACAGTAAACGGTCATTATAAAGAAAAGAGACTATTTCAAGGTCCGGTCTTATGCACACTCATTGCATAGGATGCCCCCACTCACATGTCTCCAAATGAATGATTTTAGGATCACATCATTTGTATCAGTATACAAAATGGGTCGCATCCAATAGTGTTACCAGGATAAGGTATCCACTCTCATCCATATACTTATAGACAATTTTGGATATATACTAAAACTTGATCCTCTTTTATGTCGCCACATAAAGTTAAAGTATTCATTTTATAGTCATGGATTCGTTTATTGAATTTTTTATAATAGAATGCAAGATCAATAAGAATTTATTGAATAAAATACTCAATAATACTTTTATTGATAAATAGAATATATTAACAATATTTACGAGCTGCGAGTTTTAGGACATTCCCAACAATATAATTGTAGATGTTAGTTTATTGGATTAGGGTTATTTAGGCAAGATAAATATAAGATAAGCAATAACTATTTATTGTAATAAACACTGATAATACTTTATTAATGATCTGTCAAATGTTACATTTATACCTACTAGTTTTAAGGCATAAAACCCAACACACTCCCACTTGAACTAAAACTCTAGTTAGTGGGATGTATATACAATAAATAATCCAAAGCAGAAAATGGTAACTGTATAGTGTATATTACATGAAAAATTAATATACAAATACAATAAACTAGGGTATCCTTATAGTCATTACACATCTCCCACTTACCCTAAATTATACTATATACATGTCTCGCAGACCTAGACTCTCTAGATGACTCTCGAACACTTTAGGCGAGAGAGTCTTCGTAAATGGATCAGCGATGTTGTGCTCTGAAGCGATCTTCGTGACGATCACATCTCCTCATTGTATAATCTCTCGTATCAGGTGATACTTCCTTTTTTAGTGCATTCCTCGTTTGTGGTTGCGAGGTTCTTTTGAGTTGACTACTGCCCCATTGTTGTCACAGTATAATGTAACAAACAAGTCCATATTTGGAACAACTTCCAAATCTATAAGGAACTTCTTAAGCCAAACTGCTTCTTTAGCTGCTTCACAATCAGCTACATATTCAGCCTCCATAGTGGAGTCTTCTATGCATTCCTGTTTTATGCTTCTTCAAACTACAACTCCTCCGTTAAGGGTGAACACTGACTCTGACGTTGATTTCCTAGAATCCTTGTAAGTATGAAAGTCAAAGTCGGTGTACCCTATAAGGATCAAATCCTTAATCTCATACACCAGCATGTAGTCCCTCTTTCTCCGAAGATACTTGAGAATGTTCTTAACCATCGTCCAACGATCTAACCTTGGTTTGGATTGGTACCTACTGACTATTCCCACTACATAATAGGTGTGACGCCTAGTGAAGAGCATATCATACATTAAGCTGCCCCAATTGAGGCATAAAGAATACATCTCATATCCTCAACTTCTTGAGGTTTCTTAAGACACTGTTCCTTAGACAAGTGAACCTCATGCCTGAAAGGCAATAAACCCTTCTTGGAGTTCTACATCAAATATTGAGCCAACATTTTGTCGATATAAGTTTCTTGAGCCAATACCAGCGTTTTCTTCTTACGATCCCTAAGGATTTGGATCCCAAAAACATATTGTGCCTCTCCCAAATATTTCATTTGGAATTGGACCGCTAGCCAGTTTTTCACTTCAGTAAGGTACCTTACATCATTCCCAATGAGTAGAATATCGTCCATATAAAGTACTAGAAAAGATACTTTATTTTTGTTGTTTTTCTTGTATACACAAGGCTCATCAACATTTTGGTCAAAACCAAAAGATTTGATCACAGTATCAAATCTAATGTTCAAAGATCTTGATGCTTGTTTCAACCCATAAATTGATTCAGCTTGAAAACCTTTTACTCCTAACCTTGGACTATGAACCCTTCAGGCTGAAAGGTAAAGATATTCTCTTAAAGATTACCATTCAAAAAGGTAGTCTTGATGTCCATTTATAATATTTCATATTCTCTTCAAGATATTTCATAATATGTGGCTATAGGCAAGAGAATTCTTATAGAATTTAACATATCAACAGGAGAAAAAGCTTCCTCATAGTCAACCCCTTCTCTCTAGGTATAATCCTTTGGTATGAGTCTAGCTTTAAAAGTTTGTACATTCCCAACTGTATCTTTCTTTCTTTTATAGATCCATTTGCACCCTATAGGTTTTGCCTCTTTAGTTAGATCTACAAGCTCCCATACTAAATTGGAGTACATTGACTCCATTTCAAGGTTTGTTACTTTGACCCATTGGTCTTTATCTACGTCATTCATTGCCTTTCAATAAGACGATGGATCCTCAATGCCATCATCAAGTATGACGAGCTGAGTTTCAGTTAAACCCAAGTAGCGATCAGGTTGTGATACAACCTCCCCACTGCGTCGAGCATTCTCAATGATTGAAAAGGATGAGACGGACCTGAAGAACTAGCTCACTCATCAACTCTAGTTGCAGGACAAGCTTCATCAAAAACTTTTGTTGCCTCTTTCAATGTTGGGATTGGTGTCTTAATCTCTCATGTGGTCTTTCTCCAAGAAAGTAACCTTTTTCGATGTTGGGATTGATGTCCTAATTCTCCTGGTAGCCTCGTAGTTTGTAAACACTTTATGAACATATTGTTATTAATAAAATAAGTGAAATTTTATAAGCATTTACTCAATCCAATAAACTAAGATCTGTGGTTATTTTATGTAACTTAAGCATGTATGTGGAGACATACAAGTGAATCATGCCTTAAGTAATAACCTAAATGGTCTGTAGTATAAGGATAAAGGAGGGATACCTTTTCCTGGTGACACTACAGATATAGCTCACTTTGTAGATGTTACAAGTGTTGTAAAGTGCTACAAATGGTCTGATCCTGACCATTCATGTGGAGACATGCGAGCGGTGGTATCCCATACAAAGAGTTTGTATAAGACCAAACCACAAAAAGATTAGTTTCTTTATATTACGTCGTTGATAATTGAGACTTACATTTCACTAGCATGACTATAGGTGATATGACCTTAATCCTGAGTGAGTTGGGAAATCCTGCTCATGAGGGTGGTCCTTTAATTTGTATGGGTGAGAGTGGCCAGATTGCCAACTCAACAAGCCTACCATTTTAGGGATTCGTCTTATTAGAGAGTTGAGAACTCAACTACACAAGACGGAATTCACTCCTTCCCCGAAGGAGAGTAAGTAGATAAATTGCTCCTTTAAGGGCTAATTCTGGGTCTTGAACATAGTGGTCACACCCTCTCTTGGGAAGAGAGGACTCAGTCATAGTAGGACTACGACTTATTGTTCATTAGAGGAATCAATGGTACTTGAGGAGTTAAATGTAACTACAGGGGCAAAATGGTAAATTGGTCCAGCTGTACTTACGAGCAATTTGTGAAAGGTCATCACACTGTTGACTAGTTATAACCAATGGACACATAAATATATCTATAATTTCACGGTCTTTAGTGGAGTGACCAACAGTTAACGGATGGTGGATCTCGTGATTAAAGAGTTTAGTCAGTTATTCACGTACCGTTGGAGCTTCAAGCTACATGTCCATAAGGTCCCCTTGGTAGCTCAATAGGTTCAAGTTGAGAATCGAATTTTGGGTTAATTTTCAAATGAACAAGAGAGAATTTAATTATATGTGATATAATTAAATTTATTCAATTATATGTGATATAATTGATATGATGTATTAGATACATTATTAGAGGAATTAATATGAATATGATTTATATTAAATACTATAACATAGAAAAAGAACTATGGTTTATATGTTTCATATGATGAAATATTAAAACTATAGGTTATGAGTATAATATGATAAGTTGGTTATCATATTTATTTGTAATATACTAATTATATGATGATTATTCTTTTTCTTTAATAACCGATTGAGTGGAAGATTATTGGAAGCTTTATGGTAACTTTGAGATAAAAAGGAATTCCAAATTAGGTTGATGAATTCATTCGGATTGATCTCACAGAAAAGGACTATCGAGTAAAATAGTTTTACTAAACGATAGCATAGAGAGACTACACGATCGAGTTTCGAGTTTACTATACGATAGTTACTCATTTACTCGTTGCTACACAATCGAGTAGCAAAGTCTATACGATAGGTTGCTTCTTATAAACGATCGAGTATCTAGTCTATATGATAGACTTCATCCTTCTCCCACTTACTCGATCGTCTACCTCCTTAGTTCCTCTATCCAAAGTCACACAGAGCCCACAACTCCTGAATTCTCACACCGAGATTGGCAAGGTAACTTTTGTGGTGGTGTTCTAATTCTGTTCGAGGTTCGAGGATTGAGTTGAACTCGATTGTGATCGTAATGCATCCAAACATTCATTGAGATCATGTTCTAATCGTTGCATCTGAGTACTTCTTTGGATGCATTGGAGATTGATCGAGGGATACTTGAAGAAAGGTTCTTCAAAGGTTTGCATACTATATCCCTTGTTCATTCTTTTAAAGAAGCATGTTGTAATTTACTTAATTATGCATAATCTATTCATGTAGACTGTAATGTGTTTGTGTTCTTTCTCAATGGAACTTGGAACAATCCGCTTCCGCTTACTAGATCTCTATGTTTAGATTTCCTACAATTGGTATCAGAGCTAGGTTGTTTTGATATTCCAAATTTCATTGTTAAAGAACTTTATTTTACAGTCTTGGTGGGTTTTAAGTGTGTTCTACAATGCATTTAAGTGTTAAGTGTGTTTATGGATGGATTGATGGATGTTTCGGGATGATGGCCTTTGTTTCAATGCTTTCTTTTACATTTCAAAGTTAATTTTTAAGGGCCCCTGCGTTTTCTGGGCATAATTAACTTTCTATCAAGTCTGTATTCAACATTTTTGAAGAGTCTTGAGTCGTTCGTGATGAAGTTTCAAAGAAGCATGGAGATGCTATTCTCATCGAGAAAGGAGAAGACCAAGCATTGGTCGTATCGTGTAGCCCAGGCTAAATAATCATTTAGATTTGGCTAAACGATCGAGTAGAAAAGTTCTACTCAATAGTTCTAACTCAATCGTGTAGCATTTACTAAACGATCATATGTTGATGCTATTTGAACGAGTATAGTGTTTACTCGATTGATTTGTGTTGGCTACTCGATCGTGTAAATGATGGGGGTAAGCGATCGTTGAGTGTTTGATACTCATTGCATGGTGGGCGCGCGCACTAAACGATATTGTAGGTTAGCATGTTTCATCGCATAGTCATTGGCTACTCAATCACTTGGATCATCTAGACAATCATGTTTCATCACATAGTTTTTGTCTATTCAATCGTTTAGGCATGCGTTTAAACTCATGTGTTACATGATCGAGTGGCCTTCATTCTTCATCGTATAGTCAAAAGTACTCGATCGTTGCTACACGATCGTGGTTACTCGACGATCACAAGAAAAAGCTACACGATCAGTGGAAGAAGGATTCACCCGAGCGATTCAAGACCCGGTTCGCTTATTTGAACCAGTCAACTCGATGGTTCAATGTAATAGTTAGTTTTTTTTTTTTTTTTGGATTTTGAGGCATATTATCTCGGTCCATCATTTTTTTTAATGTACATGAGATGTATGTTTGTTTATATGCCATAATGTATGACATATAGATTTAAAACCCATCTTAGATCAGGCATTTATTCATGCATCATATATTATAAGTGTTATAATATAGAAATAATATAAGAACGAGAATTGTTCTCTAAAATGAAACTTGGAGCTTATATAGGTTCTAATACGGATCCCACTACTCTCCAGAAGAGGAAGAAGTCTAAAGACGATAAATGTGATTTATTTCTCTTAGAGACGTGTTTGGTAGAGAATGATGATTCTTCCTAGATACTTGATTCAGGTGCTACCAACCACATAAGTTCTACCCATCAAGGATTTAGTTCCTGGAAAACATTGGAAGCTGGAGAGATGGCTCTTCGAGTCAATACTGATGAGGTTGTTTCAGCTGTTGTTGTAGGCAGGCTTAAATTATTTTTAGACAAGAAACGTTATCTGTTACTGGATAATGTTTATGTAGTTCTTCATATCAAGAGGAACTTAATTTCAGTTTCTTATCTAATTGAACAAGGTTATTCCATCTCCTTTTCTGAGAATAAAGTGTTTGTTTTTAAGAATGGTATGGAGCTCGGTTTTGGTTCAATGGAAAATAACTTTTGTGTACTAAGGTTGTTTTTCATAAAAGCCTTGCTTAATACTAAAATGTTCAAAACAGCAACAACTATAAAAAGACCAAGGGTTTCTCCTAAGGAAAACGCCCATCTTTGGCATCTAAGGTTAGGTCATATTATCTCAATAGGATTGAGAAGTTGGTGAAATTTGGACTTCTAAATGGTTTAAAAGAAAACTCTTTGCCAGTATGTGAATCTTGCCTTGAAGGCAAGATGACCAAACAACCATTTACTGGAAAAGGTTATAGAGCCAAAGAAACCTTGGAGCTTATACATTCAGACCTTTGTGGTCTGATGAGTGTTAGAGCACGGGGTGGGTATAAATATTTCATCTCTTTTATAGATAATTATTCAAGATATGGGTATCTATACCTAATGCAACATAAGTCTGACGCTCTTGAAAAGTTCAAGGTGTTGAAGATGATGCCCTAAACTTTCGTGTCCTGTAATTTGTAAACACAGTTTTGAGCAAACGCTTGTGATGTATAACATATGATATTTTCTTCACTTTTGTCTATGAACATTAGATGTTTTTATTTGCTTTACCACAAACTAATAAACTAAGATCTCTAGTTATCGTTTGTAACTTAAGCATGTATGTGGAGACATACAGGTGGGTCATGTCTTAAGTGATAACCAAAATGGTCTGTAGTATACGGATATAGGAGGGAAACCTTATCCTGGTAATGCTACGGATGTGGCCCACTTTATTAGTTACAAGTGTTGTGACTTGCTACAGATGGTCTGATCCTGATCATTCATGTGGGGACATGCACCACACACCTTCTCATGGCCTGAGAGGTGTCTACATATAGTAGGACTATTTTGTATTATTCATTAGAGGGATCAGTGGTATTTAAGAAGTTAGATGTAACTATAGGGGCAAAATGGTAAATTGGCCTAGCTATACTTACAAGCATCTGTGAAGGGTTATTGTACTATTGATTGGTTATATCCAATGGACACAGAAAGATATCTGTGGTATGAAGAGTGCAGTTTTTGGTCTTTAGTGGAATGTCTGGTAGTTAACGGATGGTGGATCTCGTGGCTAAAAAGTTTAGTCAGCTATTCATGTACCGTTGGAGCTTCGAGCCATAGGTCCATAAGGTCCCCTTGGTAGCTCAATGGATTCAAGTTGAGAATTAATTTTTGGGTCAGTTTGAAATGTTCAAATTGACAAGAGGGAGTTTGATTATATATGATATGATTGAAATAGTTAATTATATATGATATGATTAACATTATGTATGAGATACATTATTTGGAGGAAAATGATATAAATATGATTTATATCTAGTGGAGGAGAAAAGACTATGGTTCCTATGTTTCATTTGATGTGATATTAAACCATAGGTTAATGAATAAAATATGATTATCTTTATTTTTTTAATTTGACAATTATAGGATAATTGTGCCGGCATTTTCTCCGTAACTATGTGATAGTGGAGGATTGCATTCAGTTTTTGTAACTGAAGAATAAAATGAAAATTGTTATATTTTTGCAAGAGATTAGACATTCGCTCACATTTGGTGTATATTGCCTATCACATAGCAAACCAAGAGCCTACATGATAGTTCAACGTTTCTAAACGATCGTATACATGCGCGCAACTTACTAAACGATCGCATAGGATTTGCTAAACAATCGTCTAGCTTTTTCCTAAATAATCGTGTGCTCAAGCATTTACTAAACGATCGTCTATACAATCGCGACCCATTTACTAAACGATTGTGTACGTCTTTCTAAACGATCAAGCATCGTCTATACGATAGACTCGATATTCTCCCACTTGCTTGGTCGTGGTATACGATCTTCTCCTCCTCCTTTCCTCTACCAAATCCAACAGAGCCCACACCTCCTGGATTCTCACACCAAGAATACCAAGGGTTCTAATTAGTGGTGTCCTCCTTACTGCTGTGTTCGTCAAGAGTTCGTTCGTGGGTAGATGACGGTGACTTCGTGGACGATTTGCTTGGGCATTCTCAGCGAGAGCGAGAAGAGCAGTCCTTGTATGAGAATGATTTTTAGACGAAGAAGGGTTCTTCAACTGGTATGTTTCTTGTTCTCTTTTTCATTTAAGTTTGAAAGCATGCTTATAATTAGTTGTTAAATGCATATATAATCTGTGTGATTGTAGATGCGGTAATTCTATCACAATGAGTTTGGAACGATCTCGCTTCCGCTCAGAGGTACTTTTGATAAGAGTTCTTTCACAAGGAGTATAAGGCCGAAGTTGAAAACTTGTTAAGTAAGAAAATAAAGACACTACGATCTGATCGTGGTGGAGAGTACATGGACTTAGAATTCTAAAACTATATGATAGAACATGGAATCACGTTCTAACTCTCAGCCCCAGGTATACCTCAACAGAATGGTGTATTCGAAAGGAGAAATAGAACCCTGTTGGACATGGTTCGATCTATGATGAGTTGTGCTCATCTTCCAGACTCGTTTTGGGGATTTGCAGTGGAGATTGCAGTTTATATTTTGAACAATGTTCCCACAAAGAGTGTTTCTGAAATGTCTTTTGATGTATGGAGAGGTTGTAAAGGAAGTTTATGCCACTTCAGAATTTGGGGATGTCTAACCCACGTACTTGTGGCTAACCCTAAAAAGTTGGAACCTCGTTCGAAAGTTTGCCTATTTGTAGCCTACCCCAAAGAAACGAGGGGTGGATGCTTCTATGATCCAAGTGAGAATAAGGTATTTGTATCGACAAATGCTATCTTCTTAGAAGAAGACCACATAAGGGATCATAAACCACGAAGTAAGCTTTTTTTAAATGAGATTTCTAATGAGACTACTGAGAGTTCAACAAGAGTTGTTGAACAGGCTAATAGATCAACAAGAGTTGTTGATATCAGTTCATCTAGTCAATCATTTCAAGAGTTGAGACTACCTTGACGTAGTGCAAGAGGGTTGTGAACCCACCGGAACGCTGCATGGGTTTGACTGAAGCCCAAAACATCATATCTAATGATGGAGTTGGGGATCCATTGTCTTATAAGCAAGCAATGGAGGATGTTGACAAAGATGAGTGGATTAAAGCCATGACTCAGGAAATGGAGTCTATGTACTTCAATTCCATCTGGGAAATTGTGGATCAGCCTGATGGGGTAAAACCTATAGGTTGTAAGTTGATCTACAAGAGGAAGAGAGGTGTAGATGGAAAGATGGAGACCTTTAAGGCTAGACTTGTGGCAAAAGGTTATACCCAGTCGAGGGAGTGGACTATGAGGAAACTTTCTCACCTGTTGTCATGTTGAAGTCTATCACGATTCTCTTGCCCATAGCCACATTTTATGATTATGAGATATGGAAAATGGACGTCAAGACTGCTTTTTTGAATGGTAATCTGGAGGAGACCATCCACATGGCTCAACCAGAAGAGTTCATTGATCCAGATCAAGAGCAAAAGGTTTGCAAGCTTAATAGGTCCATTTATGGACTGAAACAAGCATCTAGATCTTGGAACATTAGATTTGATAGTGCGATCAAATCATTTGAAATTGATCAGAATAATGATGAGTCTTGTGTTTACAAGAAAATCATCAACAGCTCAGTAGCTTTCCTTGTTCTATATGTAGATGATATCCTACTCATTGGGAATGATGTAGGTTTTCTGACTAATATTAAGAAATGGCTAGCCACCCAATTCCAAATGAAAGATTTAGGAGAGGTGTAGTTTGTTCTAGGGATCCAAATCATAAAGGATCGTAAGAACAAAAGGTTAGCCTTGTCTCAGGCATCGTACAGACTCTGACTTTCAAACTGATAAAGATTCTCGAAAATCAACATCAAGGTCAGTGTTCACTCTGAATGGAGGAGCTGTAGTTTGGTGAAGCATCAAGCAGGGATGCATCGCAGACTCCACTATAGAAGTCGAATACGTAGCTGCTTATAAAGCTGTTAAAGAGACTGTTTGTCTTAGGAAGTTCCTTACCCATTTGGAAGTTGTTCCAAATATATCTTTGCTGATCACATTCTATTGTGATAACAACAGAGTTGTGGCAAATTCTAAGGAACCTCGGAGTCACCATAGAGGCAAGCACATAGAACAGAAGTATTATTTGATCAGGGAGATTGTGCATCGCAGTGATGTGATTGTCACGAAGATCGCGTCGGAGCACAACATTGTTGATCCGTTTATAAAGGCTCTCACGGCTAAAGTATTCGAGGGTCATCTGGAGAGTCTAGGTCTACGGGACATGCGGCACCTTGTCTAGGGCAAGTGGGAGATGATACTGGGGTATAGAGTATGCCTAGTTTATTATATACTATACTATTTTTGTATTGTACATTAATCTCCCGAGGCATTAGGACAAGTGGGAGATTGTTGGGATTGATGTCCTAATTCTCCTAGTAGTCTCGTAGTTTGTAAACACTTTGTGAACATATTGTTATTAATAAAATAAGTTTTATTTTATAAGCATCTACTCAATCCAATAAACTAAGATCTGTGGTTATTTATATAACTTAAGCATGTATGTGGAGACATACAAGTGGATCATGCCTTAAGTAATAACCTAAATGGTCTGTAGTATAAAGATAAAGCAGAGATACCTTATCCCGGTGACACTATGGATACGGCCTGCTTTGTAGATGTTACAAGTATTGTAAAGTGCTACAAATGGTCTGATCCTGACCATTCATGTGGAGACATACGAGCGGGGGTATCCTATACAAAGAGTTTATATAAGACCGGACCATGAGATGATTAGTCTCTTTATATTATGTCATTGATAATTGAGACTTACATTTCATTAGGATGACCATAGGTTACATGACCTTAATCTTGAGTGAGTTGGGAACTCCTGCTCATCAGGGCGGTTCTTTGATTTGTATGGGTGAGAGTGGAAAATTACCAACTAAACAAGCCTACCATTTTAGGGATAAGTCTAATTGGGGAGTTGGGAACTCAACTACACAAGACGAAATTCACTCTTTCCCCAAAGCATGGGTAAGTAGATAAATTGCAATCTTAAGGGTTGATTCCAAGTCTTGAACATAGTGGTCATACCCTCTCTTGGGAAGAGAGGACTCAATCATAGTAGGACTATGACTTATTGTCCATTAGAGGAATCAATGGTACTTAAGGAGTTAGATGTAACTACAGGGAAAAAATGGTAAATTGACCGAGTTGTACGTACAAGGGATTTGTGAAAGGTCATCGCACTGTTGATTGGTTATATCTAATGGACACATAAATATATATGTAGTGCGAAGAGTGCAACTGTCGGTCTTTAGCGGAGTGACCAACAGTTAACGGATGGTGGATCTCGTGATTAAAAAGTTTAGTCAGTTATTCACGTACCATTGGAGCTTCAAGCTACAGGTCCATAAGGTCCCCTTAGTAGCTCAATGGGTTCAAGTTGAGAATCGGATTTTGGGTTAATTTGAAGTGTTCAAATTAACAAGAGAAAATTTAATTATATGTGATATAATTAAATTATTCAATTATATGTGATATAATTGATATGATGTATTAGATACATTAATTAGAGAAATTAATATAAATATGATTTATATTAAATACCATAACATAGAAAAATAACTATGGTTTATATGTTTCATATGATGAAATATTAAAACTACAGGTTATAAATATAATATGATAAGTTGGTTATCATATTTATTTATAATATATTAATTATGTGATAATTATTCTTTTTCTTTAATATCCAATTGAGTGGGAGGTTATTGAAAGTTTTATGGTAACTGTGAGATAAAAAGGAAAATTGTTTTCTAAATTAGGTTGATGAATTCATTCGGATTGATCTCACAGACAAGGGCTATCGAGTAAAATAGTTTTACTAAACGATAGCATAGAAAGACTACACGATTGAGTACCGAGTTTACTATACGATAGTTACTCGTTTACTCGTTACTACACAATCGAGTAGCAAAGTCTCTACGATAGGCTGCTTCTTACTAAACAATCGAGTATCTAATCTATACGATAGACTTCATCCTTCTCCCACTTACTCGATCGTCTACCTCCTTAGTTCCTCTATCCAAAGTCACACAAAGCCCACAACTTCTGGATTCTCACATGAGAATACCAAGATAACTCTTGTAGTGGTGTTCTAATTCTGTTCGAGGTTCGAGGATCAAGTTGAACTCGATTGTGATCATAGTGCATCCAGACGTTCGTTGAGATCGTGTTCTGATCGTTGCGTTCAAGTACTTCTTTGGACGCATTGGAGATTGATCGAGGGATACTTGAAGAAAAGTTCTTAAAAGGTTTGCATACTCTATCCCTTGTTCATTCTTTTAAAGAAGCATGTTGTAATTTACTTAATTATGCATAATCTGTTCTTGTAGACTGTAATGTGTTTATGTTCTTTCTCAATGGAACTTGGAACGATCCGCTTCCGCTCACTGGATTTCTATGTTTAGCTTTCCTACCATTACAAATACCTTATTTTCTTGTAGGTCGTAAAAAAGACCAACACTTGTTTATTTTGAGTAACCAACAAATTGGTATAAACTTGAATGGGGTTCCAGTTTCTTAGGATTTGTCACGGGCACGTGTGCTAGACAGCCCCAAAGTCTGGAGTAGTGCAAACTAGGTTTACGCCCTCTCCATAACTCAAAGGTGTTTCAAAAACACTTTTCGAAGGAACATCGTTTAGGATGTGAGCTGCAATCTTTACTGCATACCCCCAAAACAAGCTAGGCAATTGAGCAGATCTCATCATCGAACGAACCATGTCTAACAAGGTTCTATTTCTCCTTTCTGATACACCGTTTTATTGAGGTGTACCAGTAGCTGAGAGTTTGGGACAGGATTCCATGTTCTATCATATAGTTCTGGAATTTTTTATCCATATACTCTCCACCTCGATCAGATCGAAGTATTTTAATAGTTTTACCTAATAGGTTTTCAACCTCTGCCTTAAACTTCTTTAATTTTTCAAGAGCTTCAAACTTATGCCCCATTAGGTATAAGTAACCATATCTTGAATAATTATCTATAAATATATGAAATATTCATATCCTCCTCGAGCTTTTACATTCATTCAACCATAGAGATCCAAATGTATTAACTCTAAGGGCCTTATAACCTTTTCTACTAAAAGATCTTTTGGTCGTTTTTTCCTCAAGACACGATTCATATGGTGGTAATGAATCATTTTCTAACTCATTTAAAAGTTCATTCTTTACCAAACACCCAATCCTATCGAGGTTTATGTGACATAGTCTTAAGTACCAAAGATAGACGTTACTTTTAGGAGAAATGTGTTGCCTTTTATTTTGAGTTTCAATAATTTTAAACATCTCATGATTCAAGATTGCTTTTGTTTCGGTTGGTTTTAATACATACAAGTTATCTTCCAATCTAGCTGAACATAGAAGAAAACCATTCTTGAAAAACGCTTCATTACTTCCAAAATTTACAGTGTAAGATTGTTCAAGTAGACAAGAGATAGAAACTAAATTTCTCTTAACTCTTAGTATAATTTACAAATTCTTAAGAAAAACAAATCTATCTCTAAAAAATAATTTTATGGCTTCTACTGCACTTACTGAAACAACATCTCCCGTTCTAACCCTGAGCGTCATTTCACCTTCTTCTATCTGCTGAAAGGAACTATTTCCCTGTAAAGAAGAACAAACATGATTGGTTACTCCCAAATCAAGTATCCAAGAAAACTCATCATGTTCTATAAGATACATTTCTAAAACAAGTAAATCGTATTTACCTTCTTTTTTCTCAACGAGGTACTTAGGACAGTTCCTCTTCTCGTGTCCATTCACGTTGCAATGAAAACATCTGCTCTTGTTGGCCAACTTGGCCTTTCCCTTGCCTTTTACAGCAGCGATGGGAGTCTTCCCCTTATCTCCCTTTTTCTTCTGAATCTTCTTCGAAGCATAAGATTGAGGAACAAACTTAGTTCCAGATGATAAACCCTTCTGGATCTTTCTTTTGGAATGGTCAATGTTTGCCTCTCCTTCAATCGGTCCCTTATTTTTTTATAAGAGACTAATAAGTCTGTAGCTTATTTAGGAGACTGGTCAGGTTATTTTGGATTTTGTTCATCATTACATTGCTGCGAAATTGTAGGAATCTCTTCCGAAGAGATTCCATGATGAACGTAACCTGACTGCACTCGTCTATGACCACTCCATTTTCCCCTACCACATCATGTCCAGGACATGTTTTCGAACAGATGTGCCCTCTTTCATACGATAGTTGTAAATGTATTTGAGGGCATCATGGTGGAGCTGATAAAACAGTTGTCCAAACATCTCATAGAGAATTCCATAATCTCCCTTGTTGTTTCCATGACCTCATGCTTCTTGGACAAAACTTCATATAAGTTCGCCAAGATGTAGATGCGGGCCTTTTCGTTGGCCTTTATCCACTGGTCATAAACATCCTAACCTAGGATGCATTACGAGTAGGGGGCGAGGACAATCCCTAGATAAGACGAACTGTAGATCGTCAACAACAAGAATCATATTCAAGTTGGACTTCCACATAGAGTAATTATCGCCAGTAAGTTTTTTATTTTTAAGCAGTGCGATTATTGAGGAAGACATTACTGAAAATAAAAAACAAACATTGATCGTATTAGTTATCTTTGCCTTAACTCATCACACAAGCAAACAATTGCAAACTATCCAGTCAATTTAGAAAAACAAGCAATCATAGAACCCTAATAAACTATTGGTTTAGTTTTTGCAACCATGCTTCAGAGGTTTAGAGCAATAGTCATCAAAGGGTGATCAACCACTCCTCCTCTGAAATGAGACAGCTCTCAACTAATTCTAATATCAGAATAACTCATATTCCTATAGACATTAGCCACCATTGTTCAGTCAAGGATTCGTTAACTCTTAACTCATCCACATAAATGTAACCTTCTCACTTTCAGACCTCAGAGGTACGCACCAACAGGCTACCGTTAGGAAAGACAATTATTGATAATTAACCTAAGTGACCCTATCCTTTTCAAGAATTCACTATGTTATGAATCCTATGATCAGAACCTCCGAATGGATGGTTGCTCTAGGACAACACGTAGGTAGATCATGGAAATCTCTCAGTGTGACCTAGGGGTGGAGACCGAAGGATACGTTGTCACGCGTCCGCTCCCACTTACTATAGACACTTTCCTCATTCATCTTGTTATTGACTCATGCAAACATTTTTTGAAGGGAGGTTGCGCTCAAGGTGATATGAAGTCAAGCATGGATCTCATGTTGTGAACATACAGGGACATAGGAGCAAAACTTGATATGAATATCTCGTTTTGTACTTTTCCTCCCACCAAGTGTCCTACTGTATTTTAGGGTTATTTAACTTAGATAAATCTGGCTAAGTCAATCTATCTAAGTCTATGCCTATTATAACTCTTATAAAAAGTTCTTTACACTATCCCTTTTAATTCACCTAGTGATATTGCATGCTAACATTAAACTATGATTAATTCAACTCAAGTTCTAGGTCAGTTCCCAGGTAGGAGGTGTTCCATAAACCGTCAACTTAAATACCTCCAACCCAGATTGAACCTAACCGGTAGAGTTCCCTAATAATCATAGTAATGTTTTTCCTACTTAGTTCATTAAAACTATTTTAAAACTAAGAAATAATTCTAATCCTATTAGAATTAAAATAATCTTAGGTCTAATTAATTTTAAATAATTAATTTATTTATATTATGATCCTATGTTTGCATGCAATTCTTGATTATTGATTGACGGTTTCTAATCATTAATTTTTCAAACTATTTTCAAATTTTAATGATTAGCCCTATAATTATGCTTTCTATGGTTTAATGTAATTAAAAAATATATATGCTAATTAAATAATTAAACCATAAAAAATGTATTGCATGAATATAATATAACAATTATATTATTACTATGGATGTGTCATGCTCAATGCATCTTGATTTCACATTTAATTAACATAACTCCTTATATTAAGCTAAACATAAAAATCATATAAGCATGCTCTACACATTGCATCAAATATAATTGTTTATATTTAACCTATGTAATTACATGCTTCATGCTTTATTAATTTCATCAAATTAACATAACCATTATATTAAATAAATCATGAAATTAAATAATCATAAATTATCTCATACATTACAATAATTATATTATATATAAAAATGCATGAGCATGCTTAACCTAAGGTGACTTCCAAAAAGTAAATAGAGTATAAACCAGTTAATTGGCCCCTAGGATAAAATTAAAGAATAAAATTACATTAATTTTACAAATTTTATCCTAAAAAGTCTTCAGTCACTCCAGAACCGAACCAAAATTGCTCGAACCAGTCAAAAATCACTTGAATCGGCCAAAAAAAGTGCCTGAGCCGATCAAATTTCGCTCGAACTTATCCAAAAATGATTGAACCGGTCAAAAAACACTCGACGGGTAAAAAATCGCTTAGATCAGTCAAAATCATTGGCTCAGTCAATGAACCGCTAGACCAGTCAACGAACCACATGCCAGAGGTCGAACCGGATCACTGTCGAACTGACCAGACCCCTGAACTAGGATTGATTCAGTCTCTTTTGTGTTATACGCGAAACTGACATCACGCTTGTGTCAACCGTGTTTTTTTCAATTTTTTTCGAATTCCAGCCTCTATACCTTTGTTTTCCGTCATTTTTGCACAATTTTTGTCTCAATTTTCACCGATCTTCATCATAAAATGACCTAATGAGACCTAGACTTACAGAAGACTTAATTTACAATTTAAATGCCCAAAACACAGGGCTCTTACATGAATGAATCATATAAAAAAAATTGTAAATTCTAAAGTCAATTAACCAAATTATTTCACAGCAAAATCCAACATTATGTAGATCCCACCTTAAATAAATAAATAAATAATTAAAATTTGTTAATTAAAATTTTGAGATGACTCTAATACCAATTGCTTGGTTAAAATCTCAAGCACAACGGAAAAAATTTTAGACCATTTTCAGATTTAATAACAAATTAATAGAGAAAATAAAATCTATAAACTTTTACTTTTGTTAACGACTCTGAAAGGCTTTCACCAACTTTTTGAATCTACTATTTTGATTCCTCTATTCCAAAACAAGTGAACACCACCAAAAAACCAGTGTTCTCCTTATGCTGGTGAGGTAGAAGGTGGTGGTATCCTTGGAGGGAAAAATCTCAGAAGACCAAAAGTCAAAGAGATCAAAAACTAATTTTGTGATGGGAATTAAGAGAGAGGAGAAAGTTAGAGAAAAGATCTCTCTCCCACTCCTATATAACTCCCTACGTTGGGGAGTTTGTTAGAACTAATTAAATTTTGTTAGTATCCATGTCATCAAGTTTTAGAGAGAGATCAAAAACTAATTTTGTTAGTATCCATGTCATCAAGTTTTAGATTTTGTTGAATTAGCAGAAAATTCAAACTTTCGTTTTATTTTTTTCTATATTCCCTTTTTACCCTTCAATATATTTCCTTCTTACACACCCCTTAACCCTAAACCCCTCCTCAAACCTTCACAGTCATCTCTCTCGCTCCCTCTCACAAAGTTTCTCACTCTCTCTTCATCTCTCTAAAACTCTTCTTCCATATTCAATCCCCGCCTCCCACCATCATCACCTTCATTTCGTTTGCCTTCAACAGTGAAATGAATTGATCGACTAACGATTTAGATCTTTTGAATGCTATATTGTGGATATTTATTGCTTTATTATATTTTCCTTATGCAGTCAGAGCTACTAATGGATGGGATGTTTCCATAGCACCACCAGCACCTTCACTTGAAGCTGGTGCATCTCTTGCCACCACTTGGTAACTATTGGGTTTTATGTCCTAAAACTCGTAGATAGTAAATACTATTAATTGACAGTCATCAATAAAAAGTTATAGATGTTAATTCAATAAATGTTATTATTTGGAGACATATAGGGATCAATATTCAAGATACAATCTAAAGGGTCTATAGTATAGGGATAAGGCTTGGTACCTTATCTTGGTAACACTATGGATACGACCCGCTTTGTATTTGATACAAATGAAATGATCCAATGTGTTCGTGTAGTTGACATGCGAGTGAACGGTATCCTATGCAATGAGTTTTCATAAAAGCAGACCATAAAATAGTAACCATTAGATGTAACACCGTTAACTAGTTAGATTCCTATTTCAATAGGATGACCTAGGCAATTTAGTCTTAATCCTGAGTGTAGTATGAATTCTTGTTCACAGGAATCGCCCTTTGATTTGTATGGGTAAGAATGGCCAGTTTGCCGACCCAATATGCCTACCATTTTGGGGACAAGGCGAATGGGAGCTGGGAACTTAATAATACAAGATCGAATTCACTCCTTCCCACCTTAAGGATAAGTATATAAGTTTTCCCTTAAGTGGTGTCTCTGAGACTTAAACAAAGGGCCCTACCATATTATTGGCCCGAGAGGAGTTTCTGTTTATTGATTGGACCATAAACAGATTGTTCATTAAAGGAGCACTGGTACTTAAGGAATCAAAGATAACCCAAGGGTAAAATGATAATTTGACCTAGTTGGAGTTATGAATACACGTGAAGGACTAACTTGCTGTTATTAGTCTATATCTATGGACACATAAATATATATGTAGTGAGAAGAGTGTTGTTGTGGGTCTTTACTGGAGTGTACCTACAGTTAATGAATATTGATTAACTTGGTTAATGAGTTTAGCCAATTAATCTCATATCGTTAGAGCTTATAATCTACAGGTCCACTAGGTTCCCTTGTTAGCTCACTAGAGGATATTTAAGAGGGATGATTTGAATTGTTCAAATTAATTTAAGGAAACCATATATTAATGCGATTACCATATAATTAATTATGGATAAGATCTATAATTCAAATTAAATTGGAAAGTAATATTTGAATAAGATTCAATTAATTAATTCAAGTGAATTATATTCACAAAGATTAATTAATAGAGAGGTATTGCACATATACATATGATGTTTATGATAATTAAATATATATATATTAAATTAGATTTAATGTATAAATAGTTATTTAATTAATGTGCAAATTAAATTAAATAAGTGTTATTTAATTGTGCTAATTAATTAAATAAATATTATTTATTTAATTGGGCTAATTAATTAAATAAGTGATATTTAATTAATTGATTGTGGAAAAGGAAAATAGGAAAAGGATTAGAAAAAGAGCTTGGCCCTGCTCTATATAAAGACCCTTTTGGAGATACTAAGACAAATATTGACAATACATAACACACAAGTGTTATTGTGCAAAAATTTTTCTAAGCCACAAAGAGAATCCTCTCTACTCTCCAAAACCTTTTTCTTCTCTCCCTCCCCTAATAGTTGGATACCTGACAACAGGAATTTTGGTGTCACTCCCAAACCCTTGCTATACAAATAATATTTATAAATCACCAAACTAACCATTTATACTAATTGGTAGTACAAGCGGAAAGTCCAGGATCGAACCTCAGGAAAGCATGGAAGATTAGTTCATCAAGTTTGTTTTCATTTAAAGTGATAAATGAGTGGGGGTTCAGTATGGTTGGATAAAGGAAAGTGCATAAAAGATATAAAGTGCAAAAAAATAAAAGATGGCAATGCAATTAAAGAAACGATCTAGTTTAAAGGAATCAGAATTGGCCAATGTAATTTTTGTTTATCGAGTTATTTAAATGCAATTTAGTTTCTTGAATATGCCTAGCCCAATTGATTGGAATCCCAATAAATGGTCCTAATTATCTAATTAATCAACATGCATTGAAAACGAATCCGCTTCATACAAATTAACTAATCGCATTAAGTTCTAGGGATAACGCTAGGATGAGTGCTCGACTTCCAACGTCTAGTTAAACATTCGATATGGTTTTTCTCTAGGTTGATAGGAGCAGTCCTTTTTGCCTAACTAACCTATTGCTTCCAATGGGATTAACCTATAAATATTTTTCATATATTACAAGGTAATCACAAAGTATTAGAATCACGCGACTAATTATTGGGCGTCAATCAATAATTAAAATCATGCAATTCATAAAACATAGTTCAGATTAAAACCCATAAACAAGAACAAAAAGATTGCATTCCAAAAAAACTCCTAAAAAACTACATTGTTCCAAATTCTCCTAAACTAGAAAATAGCTAGAACTTACCTTTCCATTGAGATGAAGAAAACAAATACCGACATTGTTCCATTAGTTACATGAGATGAGAAGAAAAGGAGAGAAAAATACAAGTGGAGAGGTAAGAAAAGGGTAAAAATCGGCCTCCGGCCGATTGGAGGTTGTCTCCCTGCCCTAAAACACAAGAGATGCATTTATAGAAAAATCTCGTAGCGTCACAACGCTGCCTCTGCTTCGCGCGCGCGTCCGTCTTCAATTTGTGCTCTGTTTTTCACCGAATTGGTAGCTACTATCTTATAGTGTTGCTCAACACTCATTTGAGCATTGCGACGCTCTGTCTAAGGGTGTTTTCATCCGTTCTCATCCTTTGGAAATTCGGTTGCTTAAATTAGCTCCTAATTACTTCAAATTAACCCCAAATAGCTCAGAACGATGAATTCTATCTCCAAGATGCTCGATGTCTATAAATTCATCAAATAAACACATTAAATATAGTAACAACCTAGAATTAAGAAGAGGAAACTAGCATAATTTTGGTGCTATCAATACCACTGATCCCTCTATTGGAATCCTAGAGAATATCGAGGTTATTCTCATGGTAGTATTCGAGATTGTTCAATAAATCGTTCGTGATCAAGATCGTTGGAGGAGTCGTTCGTTGGAACTTAAAGAGAATTGTTCATGAAGCTTGGAAATCTACAAAGGTTAAGAATGGTTCTAATCTTTTTCCCTAAAGCATGTTATTACATGTTTATATATTTTTTTTTTTTGTATACTGAATTTGTTTATGTAAAAAAATTGAGTTGCGGGATGCAAGGTGTTTACAACGCTTCCGCTGCGAGATTCGATCCCTTTAGTAACAACGGAAACTTTTCCTCTTACCTGAAATTTTGATTGATCATTATGAGTTATGCTTGTTCATGTAGCACTGTTGCCCTATTAGTTATGCGTAAGCATGTCTAAACACTCCGAGGCATAAAAATGTAGTACCGCATTTTTCTTTGCAAAACTGATTTTTATTTTCTTTTTTCTAGCCCAGTTTTAGATTTTAAGATTGACTGTTCTTTATTGGAGGAACTCTTTTAACAGTGAACTTTTGAGAGAAAGCGAATTGTCTAAATCCCATTTCAATTGAACGCATACATTTACAGTAAAACAGACAGATTAGACATAAGACATAAATTACAGCATGTTTTTTAATTAAAAAACAAGATTTAGAGATTATATCTTTGAATAACTTTTCTTCAAGTAAATCCCTTAAACAACACGAAGACTTCGAACAAGTCACGAATACTCCAAACAGTAGCAAACAGCAACAAAACTCTCGAACTAAAAGAGGACACAACCACTTGGTGACCTTGGTATTCTTTGTGTGAGAACCTAGGAGTGGTGTGCTCTAGCTATTTTGGTTAGAAGGGAAATTTGGAGTTGGAGGAGGAAGACGATCGAGGAAGGCAAAGCTATCGCATAGCAAGATTTCTCAATAATTTAGAGAAAGTGAGGCTATCACATAGGCTCTAAAAAATCATGTAATATCTACAAATCGTGTAATACACCGTCCATGGAATAATAAAATCAAATTTTATTTTGTTCCATTTTGCAATAAAACTGATAACTTCCCACTATGGTGGTTAGAGAGAAAAAGGGATAATTATTAAACAATTAATAAATTATAAATAAATATGATAACCAACTTATTATATTATATATATAACCTATAGTTTTAATATTGCATCATATACAGTATATAAACCATAGTTCTTTTTCTCTATTTTATGGCATTTAATATAAATCATATTTATATTAAATTTAATAACTATGAATCTTATTCATAGAAAAAATATTTGAATCATATTCAAATATTTGTTCCTCCAATTAAAAAATAATGTATCAAATACATTATGTCAATTATATCATATATAATTTAATTAATTTAATTATATCATATATAATTAAATTCTCTCTTATTAATTTGAACATTTCAAATTAACTCAAAAACTTATTCTCAACTAAGTCCTTTGAGCTACCAAGGGGACCTTATGGACTTGTAGCTTAAAGCTCCAACGGTATGTGAATAACTTATTAAACTCTTTAATTACATTATCCACCATCCGTTAACTGTCAGGCACTCCACTAAATACCGACGATTGTACTCTTCATACTACAAATATATTTCTTGTTGGGATTGGTATCCTAATTCTCCCGGAGTCTCGTTATTTTGTAAAGATACACATTATTTGATGAATAAAATAATCGTTATTTAATTCTGGCATTTACTCATATCCAATAACAAAGCTCCATGGTTATCTTATGTGAACTTAAGCATGTATATGTGATATACAAGTGGATCATACCTTAAGTGATAACCTAAATAGGTCTGTAGTATAAGGATTAAGGTGGGATACCTAATCCTTGTGACACTACAGATACGGCCTGCTTTGTAGAGGTTTGCAAGTGTTGTAAACTACTACAGATGGTAGATCCTGACCATTCATGTGGAGACATGCGAACGGAGGTGTCCTATACAAAGAGTTTGTATAAGACCTGGACCACGAGATGACTAGACTCTGTATATAACGTCGTTGATACTAGAGACTTGCATCTCACCTAAATGACCATAGGTGACACGACCTCAATCTTGAGTGTTTTGGGAACTTCTGCCTTTGAGGGCGGTACTTTGATTAGTACGAGTAAGAGTGCCCAAATTGCCAACTCAACATGACTATCTTTTTGGGGACTTTTCTGATCTGGGAGCTGGGAACTCAATCCACAAGATGGAATTCACTCCTTTCCCGAAGCAGGGATAAGTAGAGAGATTGCTTCCTTAAGGGCTGATTCCGGTGCTTGAACATAATAGCCACCGCTTCTCTTTGGAAGAGATGACACAGTCTTAGTAAGACTATGACTTATGTTCATTGGAGGGATCAGTGGTACTTAAGGAGTTAGATGTAACTACAAGGGCATAACGGTTATTGGCTCAGCTGTACTTACGAGTAATCTGTGAAGGGTTGTCACACTACTGATTGGTTAAGATGGACACATAATATATCTGTGGTAAGGAGAGTTCAGTTTTCGGTCTTTAGTGAAGTGTCTGGCAGTTAACGGATGGTGGATCCCGTGACTAAAGAGTTTAATCAGTTATTCACGTACCGTTGGAACTTCAAGCTGTTGGTCCATAAGATCCCCTTGGTAGCTCAATGGATTTAGTTTAGGATCAGTTCTTGGTGTTGATTTGAAATGTTCAAATTGACAAGAGGTATTTTGATTATATGTGATATAATCGGTATGATGTATGAGATACATCTAGTGGATGATTAATATAAATGAGATTTAGAAATATTAAAACTATAAGTTATAAATATAGTATAATAAGTTGGTTATCATTTATATTTATAATAATATTAATTATTGGATAATTAAATCTTTTTCTCTAATAACCAATTGAGTGGGAGGTTATTGGTGGTTCATGGTAAGGAAAATTGTTTTCCTAATTTTAGTAAGTTTTGAAAAAGTTTTGGCAAAAATTGTTTTGAGATTTCTCTTGGAAAAAGAATCTCACAGAACGGAGTTTGTCAAGTAAATACCAATTTACTAAGCTACCCCAAAGACCAAAATGCATACATTTTTAAAAATTCATGGGCTAAAAAGACCAATTTGAAACCTTAAAGACCAAAATGCATACATTTTTTAATACTCATGAATCAAAAGGGTATTTTTTTCCAAAAAAAAATTATTTTTTTTATTGGTTTACTTCTACATTTGAAAGATTATGACTACCATTTTTACTATTTTAAAGCTTCAAGTGCTTAACTTTGTGTTTTATTTAAAAAAATAAACATATTCTTTCAAGGTTGCTATATTACCCTTAAATTGTTTATTTTATATAAATATTTCAAAATTATTTTCAAAGTGAAAATCCATTGGAATTCTATAGAAATTGAGCCTTGAAATGAATGTTGCGGTGACCTTTTGTCCTAATTTATATTCTAGTTACTACCACAACATTTCACAATTATTAATTCTCGATGACTATCACATCATTCTAATAGATTTCTATTTCAATAGTAATTTTAGAATATTTATGCGATTAAAGGTATTATTATAACTTGAAAATTTTTTACTCATAAACTTGTGAAAATGTACCAACATTTTTAATTTTCATGGAAGTGCACTCCAAATCTATACACTATCTAAAAGGTTAAGATCTCATTTGATAACCATTTTATTTTTTGTTTTTGTTTTAAAAAATTAAGTATATGTACACTACTTCCACCCACATTTCTTCTTTTGTTATCTACTTTTCACCGGTTTAAAAAAACCAAGCCAAATTTTGAGAACTAAAAAAATAGCTTTCAAAAAATTGTTTTTGTTTCAAGAATTTGACTGAGAATGCCAATTATTGTAGTTAAGAAAGATGCAAATCACGGTAAGAAATGTGGATAAAATAGGTTTAATTTTAAAAAACAAAAACTAAAAACCAAATGGTTACCAAAGGGACCTAAACTTTTCTCCTTCTTCCTATTTTATCTGGTGGGTATATAGTTATATTAGATGAATTAAATAATAAAGATTAAAAAAATATTAATTTCAAAATTAATCTATCGATTAGATTCATCATTACGTAGAAAACGTGATTTTCCATTTCGACCTTTTTTTTTTTTTTTTTTTTTTGAGATTTATCAAATCAGATTAAGATTTGAGTCTAAATTAAGACTTGATTAGGATATTTGATTACATATATTTTTGTAAGTTTTTTAGGATTTTATTTACTTTTTATTGAGATGAATCTCAACATAAAATTGGTTTGAGAAAAGTCATAATTTTAAATAATTTAAAATCTACCCATATCTCCTCTTCGGTTTGAATTGTGTTAGCAATATTAGAATAAAAGTTCGAAGATTTTTTTTTCTTTTTTTAAAAAATGCATATTCGAAATTAATGATAACAAAATAATGAATTAATACATATTTCAAATTAATATTACAATTACAGTAAATTTTTTGTTTTATTTAAATAAATTTATTTGGTTTAAATCAAAATTTGAAAACAGGTGGCTACAAATCAAAATAAAACATTATAGTTAGTATAATTGATGCACATAATATGATATTCAAAATGTGTAACTTATAAGTTATAATCTGCATAGATTTCCTTGATGAAATCATATCTTTGATAATGTATACAGTATACCTAATGACTGTTTCTATGTTTTGGCAGACTATTTATCCTATTGATATTAGAGAGGATAATAAAAAAAAAAAAAAAAAAAAAAAAAAAAAAAGGATATGGAATTATTTTTGCATTCCAACGTCATTTTATTTATTTCTCTCTTCTTTTTTTTCTTTTTATTTTATTTTTTTTTAATATTAGTGTTATCCCAATGCTTATAGGGATGCAAGTGAAAAATTAAAAATAAAAAAAAACAATAAAAAAAACGTTCAAATGGACCAAAATCGATGTCGATTAACCAAAAATTAACAAAACGATTGATAATTAGTTTTTTTAGTACAACACAAGTTCGAGGTGGGGATTGTACCTCTAACCTCTTGTAATAGATGACATGTCAATACTACTAAGTTAAGTTCGCTTTGGTAAAAATGTGAATTGATTATTAAGTGATGAATTGGTCAAGTTGTCTTAGAAAGGTAAAAATTTATTTACATATCATCCCTCCTTACCGAAAATCACATATAAACTTCTATTAGAAAAAATTATATTTTCAAAATTTATTACATTTAGTAGCAATCAACTAGTTTTGATAAATGTGGAAGTATGCTAAAATTAGCCTTGCATATTAACCTTAAACTTCCATATTCTAATTGAAAGAACTCTAAAATTAGATTACTTGTGAGCGGAAGCGGATCGTTTCAAACTCCATTATGAAATAACATAAACATTTACAATCATATAGAAACGATTATGCATTAAAGATAAACTACAGCATGCTTCTTAAATTAAATACAGGGGATCGAGAAGACAATACCTTTGAAGAACTCTTTTTTCACGTATTTTCGTCGATCAGTCATCAACGTGTCGAACAGCACGAACGCAACGAGCAACTGGAACTTCCTCGATCACCAGCGAGTAAAACTCGATCCTCGTTCTTCTAACAGAACTAGACACCACCACAAGATTACCTTGGTATTCTCGGTGTAAGAATCCAGGAGTTGTGGGCTCTGTATGATTTTGGATAGAGGGAAGGATGAAGTGAAGGAGGAAACGATCGAGTATCAAACAGCACTATCGTGTAGAAGAAGGAAGTCCATCGTATAGACTCGATGCTCGATCGTTTAAAAAAGATTACTATCGTATTGTAAACTCGATGTGATCGTTTTAGTCTCTCGATTAGTAATCTGATACTGCTTTTTCGTTGTCTTGAGAATTTTTTTAAATTAAATTTATTTTTATCTCACAGTTAGCCACAAAACCGTCTAAAACCACCCACTAAGGTAGTTATTGAAGAACAAGAAAATTAATTATCTCATAATTAATAGTTTATAAATAAATACAATAACTAACTTATCATATTATATTTATAACTTATAGTTTTTATATTGCATCATATGCAACATATAAATCATAGTTCTTTTTCTCTTTTTATGGCATTTAATATAAATCATATTTATATTAATTCCTCCAATCAAATAATAATGTATCAAATACATCAAAACAATTATATCATTTATAATCAAATTCCCTTTTGTTAATTTGAACAATTCAAACTAACCCAAAAATCAAACTAACCAAAAATTGATTCTCAACTTGAATCCATTGAGCTACTAAGGGGACCTTATGGACCTATAGTTTGAAGTTCCAACGGTATGTGAATAACTAACTAAACTCTTTAATCACGATATCCACCATCCGTTAACTGTCGGGCACTCCACTAAAGACTGACAGCTGCACTCACTACATATATATTTCTGTGTCCATTGGATATAACCAATCAACAGTACGATGACCCTTCATAAATCGCTCGTAAGTACAGTTAGGCCAATTTACCATTTTGCCCCTGTAGTTACATCTAACTTCTTAAGTACCACTGATTCCTCTAATGAACAATAGATCATAGTCTCACTATGACTAAACCCTCTTCGGACCAAGAGAAGGTGTGGCGCCACATTGTTTAAGCCCCATAATCAATTTATCTACTTACCCCTACATCAGGGAATGAGTGAATTCCATCTTGTGTAGCTAAGTTCTCAACTCCCCAATCAGACGAATCCCCAAAATGGTAGGTTTGTTAAGTCGGCGATCTGGCCACTCTCACCCATGCAAATCAAATGACTGCCCTCATAGACAGGAGTTCACAACTCACTTAGGATTAAAGTCATGTTGCCTATGGAAATGAAAGTCTCAATTATGAACAGCGTTATACTAAACATTTCGTGGTCTGGTCTTATACAAACTCTTTTGTATAGAGTATCCCGATTCGCATATCTAATACATGAATGATCAGAATCATATTATTTATAGCACTTTACAACATTTGTAACACCTACAAAATGGGTCACACTTGTAATGTCACAGGGATAAGGTATCCCTCCTTTATCTATATACTACAGATCATTTAGGCTATTACTTAAAGCACGATCTACTTGTATGTCTCTACATATATAATATATGCTTAAGTTACAACGATAACCATGGATCTTAGTTTATTAGTTTGTGGTCAATGCAATTAAAATATCTCATATTTCATAGACTAAAGTGAATAAAATATCATATATTATAAATCACAAAGTGTTCATACATGTGTTTACAAACTATAGGATCCTACAAAATTTAGGGTATCAATCCCAACACTAATGTCATTTAAAATATATATATTCTTAAATACTTTCAATGAACTATAATGCAATGTGTATACAATTGATAAGATTAAAGAATTTGAGAGGGTTGTGTCAAAGTTATTCAATAGTTAATTTGTAAACTAATCAAATTTAAAGTTGATATTACTAAAATCAGTGAGTTTACTTAGATTATTACATTACTTTCTATTAAAATCAGTGAACTAGCAAAAATCAAAATCGAGGAAAGAGATTGCAACATCAAAATCTAAGATCCCATTTGATGAAATCGAAAATTTAGAGTGAAAATTGATACAACATAACGTGTCGTGTTTACGGGTAAATTTTAAAATTTTCCCCAAAATGAAATAGAACGTGGAAGAAAGTTCAATGAGAAATAAGAATGCAAATTCTTCTGTTCTTCTAAGAGAGAATTTAGAATGAGGATTGCATTTGCATATGATGAGTTACATAGGTAAAAGAGATTCTAATTCTAATTTCAAGTTGAGAAAAAACCAGTATAGCCACATTTGGTCTTTAATTTTGAAAGGCAAGGAACCCCCTTCTAGTTTCCTCTATACCTTCCTATTGTTTATATCACAAGAACAAACACTGTACAAACTCCAGCTCATTTGTTTGTTAACTGGAACTGGATCATATCTTCCATGCGATATATTCAGTGGATTATCTACAAAATGGCAGGTCGGATGCGGATATCTTCACCTACGGTCGGTTCATCATCACCTTCAGCTACCATCCATGGCAGTCTAGCTCCCTGGATGTTGCAAATCATTCAAGCAAAAAGTGGGAAGACAATGAAAAAGGATTCATCATCCAACAGAACTTGAAACTATGGTACTCTTTCCATTTCATGAGGATTGATCATGGGATCAAGACAGTAAAGAAATGAATGATCAACTTCAGATTTTGTTTCATTTGGATTTAACAGAAAATGTTGTTTTTGACTGAATGACAGTACTATTCATTACCATACTGCTCGATACGTTATCAGATAGCAAGAGATGAGGTGAGTTAATTGTAATTTAGGGCGTATTATACTAAAAATGAAATGGCTAATTAATCACCTTCCCTTGCCGCAAAATCTTTGGAGGAGTGATGGTCATATCTACTACAGTGGATGGATCTGCCACTCTAACTCCACCATCCACCACAAAATCCAGACCCTATTTGAAGCAAACAACCCGATTTCAGGGGGGGAAATGGTATAACTAAAGATATTAGCATAGACAATCACTCAGCCTCTGTAAGTTTTATTCATACCTCCTCCCCGTAGATATCAGCTATGACAACTGGATCGAGCAACCACTCGTTTTCCTTCAGGTTTTTGACACTGAAAGAAGGGTAAACGTATAGTTTGAACAGACCATCACTTCTGAAATACTTATTTACCTTTCAATATCTTAAGAATTTGATAATTTGAAGCAATCTTAAATCAATTAATACAAACAGTCTCCTCCTTCCAGTGATCAAGCCAGAAATGGATGGGTAGAGTGAAGAGAATATTGTTAAAACAATGATCTTCAATTACACCAAATTAAAAACTCTGCCTCATAGGGGAATTGTCGCATGAAAAATAGATGATCAGTCAATAAAGTCTTTCAGTTCTCTAAGCAAATCAAGAGATGTGTTGAGGGCGAGAGAGAATTAGAAGACTATTAATTGTACTAACCTTGTGGATATCAATGGGGCATCCATCTTTTCCAGTATTGCTTGACAAATTGCATCATCAGGAATGCGCACACCAACATTCTTCCTTGATGCATATTTTGCAGTGGTCGTGCCATACCTTATACAGTGTTTGGGCAGCTCTTTGCTTGCAGTCAGGATGAAGGTATACTGTTACACAAAAACTCTCTCAAAAATCAATTCCTCTAGTTAAAAAGTTCAATTTACATTGAGAATTTCACAACGAACTATAATATATCAAGATATCCGTAGGACAACCGAAAAAAAATTTTCAAATCCACGTGATTATGGAAGCTACAGGCACTAGAGAGCTCATTCGGGACACCATGTAACCTGGAGGGAGAATATAGAGTTATCATCGCAAAGCAGGGTTAGCAGAACCACTCACTGGTCCAGGTAGGCAATGCTTAACCATGCGAAATATATTTGAATGGCCTTGGCCATCACCACGAGGAAACCCTGTAGTATATTTGTCAATGTCCCGGAAGGAGTGGCACAAAATGCTCAGAGGCTGCGTAGTTAATTACAAGTAAAAATTAAGAAGCATAATGGAAAAATGAAAAGGTAGGTTGTAGAAAGACACATGAATGATAATAAGTGGAATAAATCATCTTTGTTCAGTATCTTAATTATGTGCATTTGACATTGTAGTTCAACAGTTTGAAGGGCCATATGAGCATTATCGTAAAGCACAAAAAGAGATTGTAAAGAATAACTATACCTTTGAAGGCTCAATATTCTTGATCCTGCATTAAACAACACAAGAAACTTTAACAGCAGGGGAGAGAAGCTGAAGTAACTAACCAAATACATCTTCTAGCAGAACAAATTAACTTCAACCTTCGTATTCGTTCAATGGCTGAGGGGTTCTTCAAATCACAAACTATTCCATACCTTGAAAAATATAAGCATACACACCCGTTAAAAATAAAAGGAAGAGACTGTGAAATCAATACTCATGATCCGCCAAAAGCATAGTAATTAAAGTGCGAATGAGAATTTATTTTCCTGTTGCTTTCCTTGTCAATGTAAATTTAAACTCACAAAATTGAACCTTCTACATCTCCTGGAGAACTCTCATCCATCAAGCAGAAGATGTGATTCTTAATAATAATATTCCAAGAAGAGTATACTTCTGGAAAACCAAAAATTCATCGCAGAAGTTTGAGGCTTGTTCCCAACAGAGCTAATACAACCTAAATTCTGGGTGGCATGATACAGAAAATGAAAATATGATTCTTACTAACCATGAACAAATTTACTAGTTCTAGTGTCCAATTTCAACTTAAGAGTCAGCTAGATAACAATAAAGAAATCTCAAAAGGTGAGAGTCAAATGAAGTAAGAGAGGAATACACTGTATCCGTAGGAATAACCCCTACAGCACCCTCTTTAAGAAGATTAACAATAGGTTCTAGTTTCCAGCCGTCCTCTCCTGATTCAGCTTTGACATATAGCAAGCTCCCTTCCTGGTAAAGAACATATAAATTTTAAACATATCAATAACACAAGTCTAATAACTTCGTTAATTTCCAAATTCATTCCCTACCGAATTAACGCCAAACAAAAAATAGCAATAAAACATCCCAAACTGCAATATGATCACGGTGGAAGTAGACTAGTGTTCATATATCGCCTTCTCCCAACAAGAAACACACAAAGCACACGCGCAGAAGAAAAAAAGATTTATCTGTCAATAGTAGGCAAAATCACTAGTGTTTCCAACAGTCTATAATCCTTTATATACTCCCCGCAATCTCCTGCTCAATTCACTAATTATCAATCTAGACTGTAAAAAATGAACAAATAAGCGACGACAACGGCCGAAATGCTAAATTCACCTTACCCAATTCTACCTCCTCCACTAGATTTGTTATCCTGAGCTACAGCGATAACGGTTTCATGTAGAATAAGCAGGAACGAGGGCATAATCAAGCTGGAAAAAACAGGAGTACTTAGCAAGAAGAGGACCTTGGTGAATCGTGGAGCCGAGTATTTGAGGCGCTTAGGACTCCGCTTGACAACCCTGGCGAGGACCTGGAGCCGCCGTGAAGTTTCAGAACCGTGAAAACGAATGGCAGATGGAGACGGAGGGAACCGTATTGGCGCGTAAGATCGAACGGAAGAGAAAGAAGAAGCAGTAGAAGGATATACGTCGGATTTGACATTGACGATCATTTTGGAGATTGGGGAATCACTGTCACTGCATCGCCGGAATTTGGAACAGAGAGCAAAAGAATCAGAAGCTGCGATCGGAGACGAAGCACATCATAGATAGAACTTCCTACCTGGAATGCCACGTCACATTTCAATAAGATTTTCTTTTTTTATATTTTGAATTTTGGTCACATTCACTAAAACAAGAGCTCACACCATTGCAAGTAGGAATTGTGAACTTTACTCATTATTTGGTCCTCCCAATATTAATTTCATACTTTATCAATTCTTCGATGTATGTTTGGGACAATTATCCTAAGACTATAATAACCACGTCTTGCTATATAGTAAATACTATTTTGTATTTCCTTATTAGCTAGCCAATACAATTTAAAAACTCTCATTTGCTACCGTATTTACTATTTTCTACAATATTTATTATTTTACATTCATCATTTTTTTAAAATTCTTTGCTACAAAGTTTACTATTTTCTTCTCAAATTAAAATAGTTTACACCTCAAACACATATTATTATAACCAAAACTAAAATAATCTATACTCAAACTAGGGATGTTCATGGATTGGGTTGAAAGACTTTTCAAATCTAACTTAATTGTTCGAGTGGTAAATTTCTTCAACTCAAATAACTCTTATTAAAAAATGAACCTAACCCAACCCAACCATGAAATATTTGGGTTGGGTTTGTTCAAATTAATCTGGTCACTTATTTAAAATTTTGTCCTAAAAAGAAGCAAAATGTAAATAAGTAAAATCTAATTTAATTACTTTCATATATTGAATTAAGATTTAACAACTCAATTTCAATTTATATAGTGAAAATTTTCTTTTTAAAGTGCAAAGAAACTACTTGTTCGCACGAGGTTTCCGGAGAAACGTGTTTCGTGGAGTTGAACTTGAGTTGTGTTGATGTTGGAGTTGATTTGATGCAATGTGGTTCGATCTCTAATATTTGATCCTCTGATTCTCTCTCAGTTGAGTGAATATGGTTGACTTGGAGAAGGAAAGCACCGAACGTTCTTGAAGTAGAAGTCTTGAAAGCTTGGAGTAGAAGTCTTGGAAGAGTATTTGTGTCTTCAAAGGTCTTCTGTCTTATAGGAGTGCAGCTTCAGGAGTCTTGGAAGCTTGAAGTAGAAGTCTTGGAAGAGTATTTGTGTCTTCAAAGGTCTTCTGTCTTATAGGAGTGCAGCTTCAGGAGTCTTGGAAGCTTGAAGTAGAAGTCTTGAAAGAGTATTTGTGTCTTCAAAGGTCTTCTGCCTTATAGGAATGCAGCTTCAAGAATCTTGGAAGCTTGAAATAGAAGTCTTGAAAGAGTATTTGTGTCTTCAAAGATCTTTTGTCTTATAGAACTGCAGCTTCAGGAGTCTTGGAAGCTTAAGGTAGAAGTCTTGGAAGAGTATTTGTGTCTTCAAAGGTCTTCTACCTTATAGGAGTGCAGCTTCAGGAGTCTTGAAAGCTTGAAGTAGAAGTCTTGGAAGAGTATTTGTGTCTTCAAAGGTCTTCTGTCTTATAGAAGTGCAGCTTCAGTAGTCTTGGAAGCTTGAAGTAAAAGTCATGGAAGAGTATTTGTGTCTTCAAAGGTCTTCTGCCTTATAGGAGTGCAGCTTCAGGAGTCTTGGAAGCTTGAAGTAGAAGTCTTGGAAGAGTATTCGTGTCTTCAAAGGTCTTCTGCCTTATAGGAATGCAGCTTTAGTAGTCTTGGAAGCTTGAAATAGAAGTCTTGGAAGAGTATTTGTGTCTAAGCTTGAAGTAGAAGTCTTGGAAGAGTATTTGTGTCTTCAAAGGTCTTCTGCCTTATAGGAGTGCAGCTTCAGGAGTCTTGGAAGCTTGAAGTAGAAGTCTTGGAAGAGTATTTGTGTCTTCAAAAATCTTCTGCCTTATAGAAGTGCAACTTCAGGAGTCTTGGAAGCTTGAAGTAGAAGTCTTGGAAGAGTATTTGTGTCTTCAAAGGTCTTCTGCCTTATAGGAGTGCAGCTTCAGGAGTCTTGGGAGTCCGCTGCTTGTTAGTGAACTCTCTCTGGGTCTTCTGAGTGTAGAAAATATTGCTCCTCTACAAATGAAGAGAACTTCTCTATTTATAGAGTTCTTAGATGGGCTTCGTGGACTTGGTTGGTCCATGGGCCTGACCCTTGGCCCCAATTAGATGGTTTTAGGCCTAATCTGAAATTTGGGTCCAATTCAACTTTTTTTTGTAGTTTAGACTTTAAGCCCAAATAGTAATATCAAATTGGACCAATTTAATCTCATCTGATTCATCCACGTGACATCATCGAAACTTGTCTTTAATTCAATTCGGGACATGTGTCAACTTCTAATTGGACCCAAAGTCAATGATTTAGAAATTCGTCGTTAATTTAGCAAACAACGTGGTGACTTGTGATTGGTCTCCAAAATTTCTCATTCAACAAATGCCCCCTTTTCGAGATTTATGCACGTATATGGGTGGATGAATCTCGAAAAAATGTAATTTGAGATCAAAGTATAATTTTTTTTTTATTTGAAATCTTGTTCGTTTGACACACTTTCGCTAAGTAAACTTTAATTTGAACTAAAGTAGGATTTATGTTCCACTTTAATTGCAAATTTAATTTAACTTAATTCGAATTCGGAATAGAATTTGGGATGAAATTGAATCTTGATCAATTTTGGTTTGAGATAAAAATTTGGGATATGCTCAATTTTACTTGGAACTGAGTATAGAAACTAAGGTTGATTTAAATTTGAGATAAAATTTGGAATATAGCCAAATTTTGACTCGGCATTTTATTCATAACTCAATATCAAGGTTAACCATTCGAATATTGATAAAATTTGGGATTTGGCTAAATTTTAATTTAGGATGGATTTGACATTTATCTCACCCGATTTGGCTGGCTTGAATTTAGAATAAAAATTTGGATTAGAGGCTTTAGACTGAGATTTGGGATAATAGTTGATTTTAATTCCAATTTGAATGGAATTTGAATTTGAACTTAAATGGAAGAGATTTTGGAGAGCCAAAGTATTGGAAGACAGCCTTACTAGCAAGATCAGGCCATTACCAGCGATACCAAGCCATTATGAGCAAGATCAGGCTGACCAGTGATACCAAGCCATTATCAGCAAGATCAAGCTGACCAGTGATACCAAACTATTACCGGCGAGATCGTGTGAGAGAGCGAGATCAGTGAGAGCATTTCAAGCGAGATTGTGGGAGAGAGCGAGATTGTGAGCGAGAAAGTGGGAGAGAGCGAGATTTTGGAGAGAGCGACTACTGGAGAGAGCGAGATCAGCGAGAGCATTTCAAGAGAGATTGTGGGAGAGAGCGACACCAGCGAGAGGATTTCGAGCAAGATTCTCCCTTATTATTATTATTATTATTATTATTATTTTATTAATAATTTTGTTTTTCTTTTTTTTTTTTATCTCAGGCAGCCTCTACTTTGTGACTAGCGATACTAGCCTTAGCGAGATTTCCTTCTCCATACTATTGGCTTATGCCAGATTCTCTCAAGTAAGCTCGAAACTCCTCGCCGTTGAATCTGGGGATCCAAAACTCCACCGTGACCTCTAATTCAGGTAGCCTCAAATCGAGCATGATCTTTTTTTGTTGACTCTTAACTAATTACAGCAAGAATCGGAGTTCCACAACAAAATAAACAGTATTTAGTTCGAGCAACCTGTGATTTTATCATATTTCAACTGATTAGTAGAAAAAAAATCTCATCGAACTTAGTTATATAAATACTGGCAGGACACATGCTCTTCTTCATCTTGTAGCGTGATCTCCTTCGTTCTTACATCCTTTCCATCCTTTATCAATCAGACTTGGATTGCAATAGAAAGCTGTAAGTGAGGAGAAAGGAGAAAAAATGAAGGATGGGGAATAGGAAACTGCAATAGGAAGCTTTGTTCTTTTTTATTTTTTATAATTTTTTTTTTTTTGCTCTCTTTTTTTTTACTAACTTGCCCCCCAACTATTTTTTTTGTAGGAGTTACGGTGCAACCAAAGGAGCACAACAAAACAAGTTTTTTTTTTAATCTCATCGACCCATCTTTGGTGCGCTCGTGTATCCTGATCGTCATGGGAGGGGCCCCGCAAAGGCTTACAACTCTCCCATTCGATCACCCTAGGTGGATCCCGAAAAGGTCTACTTTGTAGCACCGTTCGTACATCCTGATCGTTATGGGAGGGGCCTCACAAAGGCATACAACTCTCCCATTCGATCACCCTAGGGAGGATCCTCGAAAGGTTTGTCTTGTTATGTTACTCCTTGATCAAAATTTGAAGAGAAGGAAAATATGCCATTGAGTATTTGAAGATGAGTCGGATATGCCATCAAACCTTGAAGATGAGAAGAATGTGCCATCAAGATTTTGAACGGAGTCAGATTGGCTAGAGTGGATCTTGCGTACAAGGCGGAGCCAGACGGACCAGAGTTTTCCTCGCATATGAGGTAGAGCTAGGCAAACCAAACTTGATCTCGCATATGAGGTAGAACCACACCCACATTTTTGGAGAGGAAGCGAAGTTACACCAATTTTGGAGAAGGGGTGAAGGTGTACCAATATTTTGGAGAGGAAACGAAACTGCACCACGATTTTGAAGATGGAGTGAAGTCGCGCATTAGTTTGGAGATGAAGTGAAACCGTGTCATCAGTTCAGAGATGAAACGAAGCCACGCCACGACTTTGGAGATGAAGCGAAGTCGCGCCAACATTTTGGAGTGGAAATGAAACCATACCACGACTTTGGAGATAAAGTGAAACTACTTCATGATTTTGTAGACCGAGTCATTGAAGATGGAGCCGAGCCATGCACACCAACCTTAAACTTGAAGATGGAAAAGCATCGACAGGACCTTTGCATTTGAGTTTGACAAAGCATCAACAAATCCTTTGCATTTGAGTTTGATGAAGCATCGATGAATCTTTACATTGAGCTCGACTTCACGACTTTAAGCGTGAAGATGGAGCATCGATGAAGCCTCTAAACTTGAAGATGAGGGAACATATAAGTTTACTTTTAAAGAGGAAGCGAAGCACATTCCACGTGTGTGCCTATTATTTATTGTGTTGGCTCCTTACGAGGGATGAACATCTTCAACCCTTTGTGTTACCCCCAATAGGGATGAACGTCTTCAATCTGAAGTGTCATTCTTTGACGGGGATGATCAACATCAATATTGTAGTATTATACTTAGGTGGTTGTGGTACCTCTTCTGATGAACTAAACTTAAATTTCTTTAAGTTTCTTTCATACCTTTAAAGAAAGGGATCGAATCATGACGTAGTTCAATTTTTTTTTTTTTTTAACTGGACTGAACTTGAAGTTTCTTTCAAGCTGCCTACATACCCTTCTTAATGATAGGGATCAAGTCATAATGTAGTTCGAAGAGAATTTTTTTTTTCTTTTTATGCACGACTGAACTTAAATTTCTTTAAGTTGCCTACGTACCCTTTATAATGAAAGGGATCAAGTCGTAACGTAGTTCATACAATTTTTTTTTTTGGCCGTTCACATTTTAAGCTCATGTGGGCTAGGAGCATCATGCAGTTTAGGCTCTTACAATGAGGAGCTTCTTCATTTAAACTTCAGAAGCTCTTATTTCATCATGGTTTTGATTATCCTCTTCATTTGTAGGATTCGTCAATATGATGAGTTTTGGCTTCACTATCAAGGAACCTTCTGTACTTATGTCAACAGAAAATTTCCTCTTCATGCGTGAAGGGACACGACTGTGAATCTTTTCGTCGTTGTTTTCTTCATGGAATGACGTTGGCTTCAAGATTTTCATCCTTCCTTTACGTTGATCGCTTGTTGTCTTGAGACGATAAAAAGCAGATGCTGGAGGTTGATCTTTCTTTGATGTGGATATACTTAGCCTTTTGAAGGCTGAAGTTCGAGCAGAAGTAGTCGTTGGACATTGGTCTTCTTCTCCTACCGTGGCCATACTCAATCTTTGAAAAACTGAAGATCGAGCACTTGAAGGCTTAATACGATCGAAGACAAAAGTTCTTTGCTTCATTTCTTCTAAGTCTTTGACTTCTTCAGCTGTCACATGATTGTTGTCGACTTCCACTATGCCGACAAGTGTGACATGCAATAACTTCTGATACTTTCTCTGGATGATTATTGAGAAAGCTTCTTGGGAGAAATTCTGCCGAAGTTGCCGGCCGTCGGAATTGAGGGAAGTCTTTGTCTTCTTTCTTAGCAGGCTTAGGCTTCCGTGTCATCTTTTTGCCTTTCTTTTTATGAGTCTTGTTTCTTCTTCTATAGCTTTGATAGGAACACGACTCTTTTTGGGTGGAGTTTGGTTGTCTTCTCTTTCGATGAGTCACTATTATCCACCCTTCGTTGTCATCTTCAAAAAGCTCATCTTTCTTTTCGAAATTTGCTGTTTGAATCTCTTGTTGGAACCGAACAACTATAGGCTCGAATTCTCCAAACTGGATCGGACTTTGTCTTTGAGCATGGGACACAGACAGTATTGGAACATTTGAAGTCACCGCTACTGTAGCGTGATTTGTCTGAGCTACTTCATCCAAATCTAGCTCAATCTTCTTTTCATGAGCCAACTTCATAATTCGTTCCTTCAGCACGAAGCACCTTTCAACTGGGTGACTAATGACCCGATGATACTTGCAGTAGTTAGGATCATCTATTTTTCCTTCTTGTTCCGGCGCTTGCATTCCGGTAGCTGAATAAGTTGCTTCTCTAGTAGTTGCTCCAACATATCTGCCACATCAGAGTCAGGGAATGGATAAACCTTCTCTTGTCGTTCTTTAAGAGTTGAAAAATGAGCGCATGTTGCCAGCTCCTCAAACGTACGAGGTTTTATCCCTTGTAGGATGTAGAGAAGCTCCCAGTGCATGCCTTGAGTGCACATCTCCACTGCAGATAATTCAGTAAGTCTATCTTTGCAATCCAGACTTAAAGCTCTCCATCGGTTGATGTAATCGATGACTGTCTCTCCCTTCCACTGTTTGGAGTTTGTCAGCTCCATCATGCTAACAATGCGCTTGTACTGTAGAAGCGGTTCAGGAACTCTCTTTCTAGTTGTTCCCAACTGTCAATCACTTCTGGCTCCAAATCAGTATACCAATCGAAAGCGTTTCCTTTCAAGGTACAGACGAACTGTTTGACTAGTAGGTCTCCTCTGGTTCCTGCATTTTCACAGGTTTCAATGAAGTGTGCAACATGTTGTTTTGGATTGCCCTTTCATCGAACTGCTGGAACTTTGGAGGTTGATACCCAGCTGGCATTCTCAGGTTGTCGATTCTCTTGGTGTATGGCTTGGAGTACATAAAGGAAGTTTGCAACGGTCCTCGTACTGAGCTCTTATGGAGTTTGTGATCATATCCTGGAGTTGTTGAATTGACAGGGAGGCAACAGAGGTGATTGTGGTGGCTGACTTTCCTGCAAGACAGTCTTTCCTTTGTCATTGGCTTTTGTAGCTGGGGATTGACTTGATTCAGCAGTATCTCGAGCCTGTATCTGATCTCTTAAAGCAGCGATTTCATGATCTCGCTCCTCTACAGCCTTCATTAGGAGGTTTATCTTTACCTCCATCTCTGCCATGGTCAACTCAGTCGTTACGTCAGTCATCATGACAGACACTACATCAAGATGTGATTCTTTCTCTGATAGATCAGTAACAGAAGCATAGTTGTCGAACAAGGGATTTTCTCTGATGACGATCCCGCCTTTAGGAATTCCATCAGCTGGCCCAGATTTCCTCTGTGATGACAGAGCTTATGTAAGTGTTGCTTGCGATAGTAGCTTTGGATGCAACTTTCTTTGGTGCCATTTGTAGATTTGTTGACTCGGATGACGAAAGAGAGATGAGAGGTAGAGAGGTCCCACTGGGCGTGCCAATTTGTTCGCACGAGTTTCCAGAAGAAACGTGTTTGTGGAGTTGAACTTGAGTTGTGTTGATGTTGGAGTTGATTTGATGCGATGTGGTTTGATCTCTAATATTTGATCCTTTGATTCTCTCTCAGTTGGGTGAATATGCTTGACTTGGAGAAGGAGTCTTGGAAGCTTGAAGTAGAAGTCTTGGAAGAGTATTTGTGTCTTCAAAGGTCTTCTGCCTTATAGGAGTGCAGCTTCAGGAGTCTTGGAAGCTTGAAGTAGAAGTCTTGGAAGAGTCTTTGTGTCTTCAAAGGTCTTCTGCCTTATAGGAGTGTAACTTCAAGAGTCTTGAAAGCTTGAAGTAGAAATCTTGGAAGAGTATTTGTATCTTCAAAGGTCTTCTGCCTTAAAAAAGTGCAGCTTCAGGAGTCTTGGAAGCTTGAAGTAGAAGTCTTGGAAGAGTATTTGTGTCTTCAATGGTTTTCTGCCTTATAGGAGTGCAGCTTCAGGATCTTGGAACTTCTCTATTTATAGAGTTCTCAGGTGGGCTTCGTGGGCTTGGTTGGTCCATGGGCCTGACCCTTGGGCCCAATTAGTTGGTTTTGGACCTGATCTGGAATTTAGGTCCAATTCAACTTTTTTTATAGTTTGGACTTTAAGCCCAAATCGTAATATCAAATTGGACCAATTTAATCTCATCTGATTCATCCGCGTGACGTCATTGAAACTTGTCTTCAATTCAATTCGGGACATGTGTCAACTTATAATTGGACCCAAAGTCAATGATTTAGAAATTCGTCATTAATTTAGCAAACGACGTGGTGACTTGTGATTGGTCCAAAATTTCTCATTCAACTTTAATTTTAAGAGTTGTTGAAAGAATAAATCTTCAAAATATATTGGAAATTAAATTAAAATTAAAATCAATATATGATAAATAATTGTGCTATATGTATAAATAATTGTGCTCGGCTTTCTTCCATCATTGTGTTTGTTCTCGTCGCAGTTTGCAGTGGTATATTTTTGGTTGTGGATGCAGGGGGACTCGTCAAACAGTGCATGATAAAGTGGCAGCTGGTGGCGGTTGAGTTCTTTCGAGGTAGTTTGGGGTCTCAACCGGTGGGGTATAGGGATCTTACTGGCCGGATTAGGGATATTGTGCAGTTCAACTGGTCCGAGGAGGGGGTGGAGGCGCTTGGTTATCTAGTGAGTCGAGATGAAATTCAGAAGGCCTTATTCTCGATGAAGTCGGAAGGCTCTTAGGCCCGATGGGTTTTCGGTGGATTTTTACCGAGCTGCTTAGAGTGTGTTTGGGGATGATTTTTGTGATGTTGTGTTAAACTTTTTTGAGTCCTGCTACCTGCCTGATGGAGTGAACTCTACTGTTATTACTCTTATCCTAAACAGATGGGGAGCTAAACGTATGGAGGAGTTTCGTCCTATCTCTTGTTGGAATGTTGTGTACAAGTATATATCGAGGATCTTAGCTAAAAGATTGAGGTTGTGGTTGCCTTCTTTTATCAGTAGTAACCAGTCTGCGTTTGTTCCTGGTAGGTTTATTTTCGATAATATTTTATTGTGTCAGGAGCTTGTAGGGGGTTACAAGGTGGGCAGAGGGAATCCGCGTTGTGTGTTGAAGGTAGACCTTCAGAAGGCATACAATTCAGTCAACTGGGACTTTTTGTTTAGTATGTTCCTGACAATAGGTACGCCCCTTCAGTTTGTTAGTTAGGTGAGGGCTTGTGTTACGTCACCTAAGTTCTCTGTGATGATTAATGGTTCCCTTGAGGGGTTTTTTCCTGGTAGAAAGGGGTTGAGGTAGGGAGATCCGTTGTCTCTCTTTTTGTTTGTGATGGTGATGGAGGTCTTGTCTAGGTTGTTGAATAAACCTCCAGTGTGGTTTAGGTTCCATGATCGATGTGAACGTGTCAGTCTGACTCATTTGGTTTTTGCAGACGATTTGATGATTTTTTGTGCAGGGGGAGAGATTCTTTGGAGTTTGTAAGGTAGGTCCTGACGAATTTTTTAGGGTTGTCTGGGTTAGTTGCAAATGTTGGGAAAAGTTTCATGTTTGTTGCGAGTGTGAAAGCTAGTGAGGCAAAGGAGTTGGCTGCCTTTATGGGGTTCTCTCTTGGCTCGCTACCTGTTAGGTATCTGGGGTTACCATTATTGGCTGGTCGGCTGAGGGCTATGAATTGTGCACCTTTAATATAGAGGATTACAGCTCGTATTAGAAGTTGGGCGATGTGGTCCCTCTCTTTTACTAGGAGGTTGCAGCTGGTTAGATCTGTTTTACAGTTCTTTCAGCTGTTTTGGTGTAGCATCTTCGTGTTACCTGCGTGCGTAACTCGTGAAGTTGATCGTCTGTTACGTAGTTATGTATGGAAGGAAAGTGCGGTGAGTCGTGGTAGTGCGCGAGTGGCGTAGGGTGAGGTGTGCTTGCCATTGGGAGGGGGGTTTGGGTGTGAAACATGTGGCTTCATAGAATCAGTCTGCTATTATGAAGCTGCTCTGGCTTCTCTTAATTAAATCGGGTTCATTATAGGTGGCGTGGGTGGAGGCGTATGTTTTGCGGGGGTGGTCTTTGTGGGTTGTTCGGAGTGAGGTTGGGAGGTCTTGGTGCTTGAGGGCTATCTTGCGCTGTAGAGATAGATTCAAGCATCTGATTCGTTTGATGGTCGGTGATGAACGGTCTTGTTTTGTTTGGTGGGATCCTTGGTTGCCGGGGGGTGCAATTTTGGATTCATATGGGTCAACTGTGGTTTATGATGCAGGGAGTAATTTGGAGGCCTAGTTATCGGAGTTCTTAGATAGTGAGAGAGGTTGGAGGTGGCCTATAGTGTCTTGGGAGTTGCTTGAGATCTGGGGTTTTATTCAGGCAGTGGGGCCTAGGGTGAGAGGAGAGGATTATTGGGTTTGGGAGTCGGGTGCTAGTGGTCAGTTTTCTATCAGTAGTGCTTGGGAGAGTTTGCATCCTCGTCGTCCTAGGGTGTCTTGGGATAGTATTTTGTGGGCGAGGGGTGGTATTCCACACCACTCCTTTTGTGCTTGGTTAGCTGTGAGGGACATGTTAGGTACGAGGGATTGGTTAAAGAGCTGGGACGTGTTGTCAGAGGGGGGTGTCTTATGTGTGTGGGAGGTATGGAGTCTCAGGATCATCTTTTTTTCGAGTGTGGGTTTGGGAGAGAGGTATGGTCTGTTGTATTGCGACAGTTGAGTTCGTCACATAGGGTGGCTGGTTGGGATGTCAAGTTGAGTTGGTTGAGCCGAGTGGGGTCGGGTAAAGGGGTGCGTAGTAAGTTGTTCCATGTATTCTGGTGTGTTTCCATCTACTACATCTGGCAGGAATGTAATCGAAGGTTCCATGGAGGTGGCCTGAGGTCGGGGTCTGTTTTGTTTCACCTTATGGTGTCTACGGTTCTTGCTCGTGCTGCTTCCTAGCGGGTTGATTTTCTTGGTCTTATTTAGCATGTTACGGTTGCTTTTCTTCTTTTGAGTTGTTGCTATCTGTTTTGTTGTTGTCCTAGTTGTGAGATTTTGGATCTATCTTCTCTTGCTTTCTCCTGGTGTTGGGATCTTTTTTTTTTTAGCATTATTACGTTTATGTTTGGTTATGTTCTAGTTTTATCTTGTTGGCTTTATTTGCTTTTTGTTGTTCATCCTCCTTCTTGTTGCTATAATAATATCATCTATTCTAAAATTTAAAAAAAAAAAAAAAAAAAAATAGACTAAATTTTTAAAAACCAAAAACAAAAAAAAATAAATGATTACCAACCAAAGCTTTAATTATTATTATTTCTTTTCAACTTCTAACATGAACTAGACCATTAGATGAAGGTCAATATGTAGTTGAGATCCCTTTTCTCTATCTGTTTGATTTTAGGTGTTTTCAAAGCATATTTAGAGGTGATTCTGAAATAGTCAAAATCGATTTTGATGATATAAAAATTATATTAAAAAGTATAAACTTTATTAAATTAATTTTACGTAGTTAAAGGCATGTTATAATGATTTTGAACATGGAAAAATTGATTTTAACAATTTCAAAAACACTCTCAAATGGAAAAAAAAGATTATTAACATTCTAGAGAAATGTAGATTATTCCTCCATTATGAGAGTATATTTATCAATCGATTCTATCATATTCAAAATCACTGGAAAAGTACTTTTCTTACTTCAAAAATCAATTTTAATACTATCATAAAATGTGTATTTCAAGGTGATTTTAAACATGACAAACAATTCTAATCATTTCAAAATCTCTCCAAACATACACTAAAACTAAGCAACAAAATCACCAATTCCTGTCTACTCTACAAATCAACACCAAGTAATTAACTAAAGGTTCCCAACAAACCCCTCCCCTCTACACAGGATGCAAACCCAACTTATTTACCAGATCAGTCGTACGCAGAAAAGCAGAAACAAAAAACATCTCAGATGACAATGAAATTTATTAAAAATAGTATTACCCAAAAAAGGAAGGGAAAAAAAACCAGGGATGATTGATATGTAATTCTCATCTCTACAAATATCAGCTCTAAATCTGATAAATGCCTTCGGGCTTCCAAACTTCTAGCACGACGACTTATCGAGGCGCTGGCGGGGGCGGGACGTGAGACTTAGCAAACCCAACCCATGCAACTATGCCAACAGCAAGTATTATCCATCCAAATATGTCATACTTCAGATCACTGCTACTCTTTTTCTGTGGTCATGAAAGAAGGAAAGAGCATGAAGTTAAAGAGCTTGTACTAAACTGATTATGAAGATGTTGAATGAACTTTATATAAACAGCAGATCTATCAATTGAATTTGACAAATCATAGGGAACACCCACTGGGAATGCTTTTGGAATGGCTAAAAGCACTTCCTACCCATAATTATCATGCTTAAGATTAACATATGAGTTATCTTGAAAATTAGAACAAATTTAGAACTAAGCTCGTAGTTTAACCTTTTTTTTTCCTTTTTTCAAGATAACTCATATGTTAATCTCATATGCTAACCCATAGGTTTGTTCTAACTAATTTAGTCCTTAAACTTTCAAAAGTGTCTACAAGATCCCTAAATTTTTAATTTTGTGCCTACTAGGTCTGTAATATACAAATTTTTAAAATTTTAAATGATAATTGATCTATTGCTATAAAATTGGATTTGTCTAATGGAACCTTAGATTTTCAATTTTATATTTAGTAGATTCATAAATTTTAAAAATTGTTAAATAAGTCAATGATCTATTACATACAAATTTGGAAAATTTGACCTATTTGATAACTATTTTAATTTTGGTTTTTGATTCTTGAAAATTTAGCTTACATTTTGTTATCCACTTTCTAATAATATTTTCAAAAAACTAATCAAGTTTTGAAAATTAAAAATAATAAAAAAATAGTTTTCAAAAACTTGTTTTAGTTTTTTGGAAGTTGTTTAGAAATTCAAGTGTTTCTTGAATGAAGAATAGGGAAATTGAGAGCAAACCAACAAAAATATAAGAAATGAAATCACTATCAAACTAAGCCTGAGGATCTATTGGACACAAATTGAAAGTTTAAAGATCTATTAGACATTTTTTAAAATTCAACAACTTAATGCACGTAAAATTGAAAGTTTAAGAATTGAATTTACTAAATATTTTTTACAAATTTAGAGACATGTTAGACACAAAATTGAAAGTTCATAGACCAGTTAGACACAAAATTGAAAGTTCATAGACCAATTAGACACTTTAAACATGTTCAGGGATCAAATAGACACATATATAAGTTTAAGGACTAAACTCATGATTTAAACCAAAAAAAAAGGTTACAGAAAACTTTAAGTTGCTTTTTGAAAATGCATTTGTTCAGTTCTTTAATTTTTTTTTCTCAACTGACTGAGAAGCACTAAAAAAACATCTTTTTCCAATTAGAAACAACTATTTTCTTTTTAAGAAACAATGAAAGAATACACGGACGTAAAAAAAAAACCAAGCCTACAAAAAGCACTTATAAAAGTGTAGAACCAAACATCGATATACTAAGAGTATAGAACCAAACATCGATATACTATGTTGTTAAGTATTTTCTCATATGCATAATTCTAACTTTGTTTTAGAATTGTAGAAGACTTCTTGAAAATGATACTACCAATTTGGAAGCATGAAAAATATAGCAAGATGAAGGTACCTCTATTCTAACAACGAATATACAAAGCAAGCATTCGTAGAACATAGGAACGCCAAAACCCTCCGTTATCCTGCCTATAGAAGATAAAAACCAAAAAGTAACTTAAGCAATAAGCAATACCTTAGTACTGGATGAAGTAGAAGGTTCGGCTACTCCAGTTGCCTGTTGAGCAAACCCATGCTTATGGATCTCTGAATGCAATTCCGGAGCCTACAAGGCACACAATCCACAAAATAAGAACAGGTCATGAATATATTATATAAAGACAGAAACAAAGTACTAACTACTAAAATCCTGTACGATAAGCATTTCGTTTTACGTTTTCTGTTCTAAACACTACATTCGCTAATTAAGTTTATAAACACTATTTTTGTTTATAATTTTCTTGTTTTACTACCAACTTTCTAAGAGTGTCTTAAAATACGATGCCAAAACTTGAAAACTAAAAGAAGTTTTCAAAATCTTGATTTTGTTTCTGAAATTTGGCTTAGAATTCAAATGTGTTTTCAAGGAAGGTGAAAACATTAAAACTATTTTTTTTTAATTAAAAAAAATTGTGAGTGCAAGCATAACTTTAAAAAATAGAAAACCAAAAAAAAATGTTATCATATGGGACCTAAGTTGTCTCATGTAGTAAATAGTGAACTTTAGTTTACTATACGAAAAAAAAATCAAACAGATTTGTTCCACAAATGTTGGTTCAGTCTTGAATTTCAAGAGAGACCATCTCTAAAGGAAAATACTTCTCCACCGACTGGCACCATGGTAGCCACCACTAAGTTTTCAACATTGTTGACTCTTTATATTAAAATAAGTAAAAAAAAAAAAAAAAAAAAATCTCTCTTCTTTCTGCCCCTCTCTCCTAGCTGTCAAAAATCTAGAGGTGGGAATCAACAGGAAAATATTCTCCCATCTCTAATGTGGTTAAAAACAAAGATCAGTAACTACTTTCTTTTTTTCAAAGCACAACTGAAACAAACAGATTATTTCATTTCAAAGCCATTCAAGGAACTTAGTATTCTTGAAAATAGAAATATATTCAAACTGCAATAAAAATCACAGTGAAATACCTTAGCAGCCACCTGCAGAGACTTTAGATAAAGTTCATTTCCAGGATCCTGAATGCAACAAATCACCATATTAATCTAAAAAAACCATCAGAAAATGCATATTGATAAGCTTGTTCCGAGGTTTTCCAGGCTTAGTACCTCATCCACAGCTTGCTTGAAGTATATTGAGGCCTTATCAAAAAATTCATTTGCCTCATCCTGGTTTGGGTTCAAAAATGCATGGGAAGTATAAGCATTTCCTAAGCACCAAAGAGCATCATGCTTCTTGGGGTTAATCATCAATGCCTCCTCCAGCTTTGATATTGAATCTGCCCCAACCCCATTACAAATTAATCCACAATATACTCAATGCTCATCACTGAAAACACTAAATCAAAGAAATAGCCGGAATTGCAAATGCATGTATTTAAAGAAAAAATGAATCATTGAAAAAAAAAAAAAAAAAAAAAACCCAGGTCATCCACAAAATAAAGTCGAACAAAAACATTCTCAATTCCCATGCTTCACCATCTGACTTTATAGAACAAAACGATACCTAGAATCATCTTCTTCGATTCTGGAACGCTCTGGAACTGAGATAGCTCTAACAAAGCTCCTGCCCATCTCGTCAAATTCTACATGAAAGTCCACCCACGTTTGATAATCAAATACAGCTCCATTGTCATAAACACAATACCCATTAGAGAAGAAAAGGCCACAGGATTGTTTTCAGTTAAGTCCCTATCGTTTCAAACATTTCATTTTACCCCTTAAAATTTAGCTCCCCATTAAATGCAAACGGAATTATAAGGTGACAGCCAAAATGGTAACTCAGATATTTATGTTTGAGGGGGAAGAAAAAAATATAGGGAGTCATTGTTTAACAATGAACAAGCAAAAATTGGGGGCTCCATCTGGCGATCAACTAACAAAAAGTAAAAATTGAAACCAACCCTAGAGTTCATAACATGTGTATACAATTTAAGCAAACCCTTGTGCAGAGAAACGAAGATCACTAAAATCTTGGACAAACGCAGCAAAAAATTAGTAGACAAATTAAGCGGAAAGCTGACCTCGGCATCGAGGGGATTGTTGGCGTAAGTAGATTCGGCGTTCTTACGAGCGTGCTCGAAGAAAAGAATGCGATCGAATTCGCTGGGCTGCAAATCCATTAGGAAGAAAAGAGGAGTATTGGGGTTCTGAAAATGCTTGTTTGAGAAGCTCGGAAATTGAGCGACAAGGCGGTTGAGCTTGGGAATGAGCGGTAATTTCTGGCGCTCACGCGCTTCCCTTTTGCGAAGATTCTGCCTTTGTAACCACGGCAATGGGGAAAACCAGCCTACACAAGTTTCAACGATGGGCCGACTCCAAATCTCGGCTGTTGGCTACACTATCATAAGCCCATCTTGACACCGACCCCAATATAAAACCACACAACTCAATCACCTCGCTCTAGAGGATTAATAGGGTCGGTTTTAAATTTTCATCAACATGTGAACATTTTCATGTGTTTATACATTTGGAATCGGCATTTCTATTAAAGTATAAAAATTATATAACATATTATAAAAACGGAAATAATTTGGACCTAATGTAAGACATGTAGGAAGTGTTTGGAGCATTTGGTCCACCAACTTCAACAATGTTTACTATGGAAGATTGTACATTCCAGGAACTTCATCTTTCCCTTTTACTTTTTCTCTCCCTCTATTGTTTTCAATGACTCCAACAGTCAGTCACTAGCTCATGTGACAATCATTCTTGGCAACAAACTCTGACAACCACCTCTCGCGGCCACATTTGACGTCCAACTTCAATCACAACTATCGTTGATGTCTACTACCACCTCCCTCCAATGACATGCTCCGACAACCATCTTTGATAGCCAAACTTCGACAACCATCTCCAACAAAGACAACCTCCCACAAAATCATCTTCAATGACCAACTTTGATGTCCAACTTTGTGTAACTATCAACTTTGATGACCAACTCCATCAATCATCACCAACGACTAATTCTTAACAACCAACTTAATTTAACTTATCCATACTAAAGAATAAAAAAAAACTTGGTCAGTGAAAGTGTTTTTAAGTACAAAATTAAAATTATTTAGTTCATGGTGCTTAAGGTCCATCTGAACTCTCCTTACTACATATATATTATGTGTCTATTTTAACCAATCAACAGTGTGATAACCCTTCACAGATCGCTCGTAAATACAACTCGGCTAATAACTGTTATGCCCCTGTATTATATCTAACTTCTTAAGTACCACTGAGTTCTCTCTTCCAAAGAGAAGTTGTGGCCACTATGTTCAAGCCCCGGAATCAGCCCTTAAGGGAGCAATCTATCTACTTACCCCTGCTTCAAGGAATGAGTGAACTCCATCTTATGAGTTCTCAATCTATCTACTTACCCCTGCTTCGAGGAATGAGTGAATTTCATCTTGTGAGTTCTCAGCTCCCAAATCAGACAAGTCCCAAAAAAAGGTAGGCTTGTTGAGTTGGCAATCTAGCCACTCTTACTCATACTAATCAAAGGACTGCCCTCAAAGGCAGGAGTTCCCAAAACACTCAGGATTGAGGTCATGTCACCTATGGTCGTTTAGGTGAGATGTAAGTCTCCAGTATCAACGACGTTATATATATAGACTAGTCATCTCGTGGTCCGATCTTATACAAACTCTTTGTATAGGACACCCCCGCTCGCATGTCTCCGCATAAATAGTCAGGATCTACCATCTGTAGTAGTTTACAATACTTGCAAACCTCTACAAAGTGGGTCATATCTGTAGTATCACCATGATCAAGTATCCCATCTTAATCCTTATATTACAGACCTATTCAGGTTATCACTTAAGACATGATCCACTGTATATCTCATATACATGCTTAAGTTTACATATGATAACCATGGAACTTTGGTTATTGGATATGAGTAAATGCTAGAATGAAATAACAATTATTTTATTGATAAACAATATGTATAATTACAAACAATGAGATTCCGTGAGAATTAGGACACCAATCCCAAAAACATTTGCTATAAATTTAATCTTTTAATTAAAACCAATTTAATCCTATTAAACTGATTAAAAGATTAAATTAATTTATAATCTCACTAGAAATGTGATCTTATGTCTATGTGAATCATATTTTTAAACTATTTTTAAAAATTATTTTAACTTAAGATTTGCATGCAATTCTGAATTATTGATTTTAATTTCTAATTTCATTTAATTATAACTTTTATAAATCAATGAAATAAATTAAAACCATAAAATTACATTCATTGACACACTTAGTAAAAATATATCTTTTATAAAATTATCTAAAGTAGTGTCATGCTTCATGCAATTCCATTTCATTAGTAAACTTATATAACACTTATATAATAAAGCAATATAATTAATAACATACAACCATCCATACATCCATACATCCATACTATATATTATAACTCTTATAATATAAATGATGCATATAAATGTTATTAATGCGTGCATGCATATATTATAACAATTATATTATATGATGCATGAGCATACTATAAATATAAAATCATGTAACTATATATTATAACATTTATAATATAAATAATGCATGAAATATGCATAATCTATGGTGGGATTTATACTATATGGCATATATTATGACATATAATAATAAAAATAAATCATACATCATATGCATAATTTAAAAAAAAAAAAAAAAAAGTTATTGGACAAGGGATTGGATGCTTAAACAATTAATTAAATTAATATAACACTTATATTAATTTAACTAATTTAAAAAAATCTAACTATTACATCTAAAAGCCAAACTGGTTCGAAACAAATGAATCGGGTCTTCAACCGCTTGAACCAAACCGTCGAGCACCCAAACCGGACCCGAACCGCTTGAACCAACCGAACCGCATGCGAACTAGTCGAGCCATGAATTGAATCGGGTGTGAACCAGTTTGTTCTTTCCGTCTTAGAGCATTGCACTACCATGGAAAAGAACAAATCGTTCTCCTCATCATAGCGTTGCAACGCTAGGGCATGGTGTTGCAATGTTGCTGTACAGTCGACACTGTGCAGACGAGATCTTCATCGAAAATTCACCAATTTGGGCCTCGTTTTCTTCAGAAACTCACCGGGAACAACATGAGCAACTTAAAAACAGTAAATTACAGACTCTATTGCAAATTTTATGTCCAAAACGCGGGCCCTTATAAACCAATTTGTCAATTGAAAGCGATAAATCTAAATGGTCAATCCCAAAAACATCCAATAATCATAAATTATCATTCAACAAAATATTCATCCCATGAAATAATTAGAATGAACCCCCACCTTTTCTGTAATTCAATTTTGGACAATAAAAAATTAGGACCAAAATCTTGCTCTAATACCAATTGCCAACCAGTGAAGGCCTTGAACGAAAACGTGAATCTTCCCAGTTTTCAATATTTCACAAAATGCAAAATTACAGAACGAAAAATTATGCAATAACATAAATTTAATATTTACAGCATGTCATCAAAAAGGGAAAAGATAATTAGGGTTTAAGAAACCTCTTACCTTCGAAGATTCAATTTTCTTCATAAAAAATCCTTTCTTCAAATTGTCACAAACAAAACAATCTCTGATGGTCACGGCCACTTTTGGAGCCTTCAGTATTCTCTAATGAGATGAAAATCTCTAAGAAGTTGAGTGGGCTCTTAGTTTTGGAAGAAAGGGAGAGCAAATTGAGAGGAAGAGAGTTTGGGAAATTTTTTGTTCTGAGAGTTCAAGAGAGAATTCTGAGAGCCCAAAAGCTTTTGTAAATTCTCTGTGAAAAAAAAGCAAAAAAACCACCTACCTCTCAACTCCACTATCACGAACGATTAATAGAGAAAAGAGGGGGACAGAGTTTTAACTCTCTCTTATATTAATTTTTAAAAATTAATATAAAAAATAATTTAATAAAAAGTTTAATATATATATTTATATGATAACTAGAGAAATCAATGAATGTCCTGTGCAAAAGTGGGGATCGACCAAAATTTCCAATTTTTCACATAACAACAAATTTACAAAAATGAAATGTCACACACCGCCCCAGACTACCCTCCGAGCCTAGGAAAGGGCGTGACTGCAACAGTTATCAACCCTTTAGTTGACACTTACTGCCTAATAACTCTTACGGAAATAACTCTAATACCAATAAATAAATTCAACAACTGATTAAGTAGGCCCATTTTATTACAACAACGTAACATTTATACAACTCCAAGACTTAACTACAAAGTTTACAAGAACAACTGCAGAACCCTCGGGAAGTGTAACTGTGGCACGTGGCAGACCTTGACCTTAGCCCTAGAACTCCTCGCCTTTCGCTACCTGTTGGGGGGGGAGGGGGGAGAACATAAAACATGGAAAACATGAGCTATAAAGCCCAATGAGTGGTGTCTTTAGATAAACAAATAACTTTGTCAACAGAAATATACTTTTGGGAAAGCAATGCATAGTCAACAAGAACATTACCACAAGTTCATTATTATTTTCCAGCCAAACCGCTGGACAATCCCCAGTTCGATCGCTGGTTAAAACAATCAACTCCAGCTTGACCGCTGATTATCACATAATATAAACATCCCCAGTACTTTCACATGTATACTAAGACAACAACAATTTCTGTGGAAACTTTCCTTGTACCCTATTATCCCGCCAATGTGCACATCGACTATTTTTCGCTAGCTATGCTTAAGTAACTTGACTATATTTCCCGTTGGTCATCACTGACTATAATTTCTCGCTGACCGAAGCCGACTATATTTTTCCGCCAAGTACCTTTCCAAGCATGCTAACTATATATCCTGGGTACAATTCCAGTTTCCAACACAAAGATACAAGCAATATCTTAACAAGCATAGTAATCAGATAAACATATATCCCTAATCATGCCAATTTAACATTATCCTCTATATATATTTACCTATATATAGAAATTATATCAACAATACAACACACAATAACCACTCACTTTGATCGTTTAGGAACCTTTCTCTTTAGAAGTTCCTTGGTCACTTCGGGTTCCCTTTTGAACCCTACTATCCATATTCAATTTAAAACTCAGATTACTCATAGTTCCAAAACTTATTTTAAGATACTTTCTTCTACAAACATGTTCTAAAATATCTCAGAAAGCTTACCATAAAATCTTAGCTCATAAATTCTCGTGATTTAGCCGGAATCTTCAAAATATCAATACTGGCCCAACTTACCTAACAGCCTGACCCTTATATCTTTTTCTTAGCTTCCAGCCCGATTCCTTGGAACTTCTTCTGCGGTAGCCCCATCATGAAAACTTGACTCTTTTAGCTTTCAGATGACTTTGAAATCACATCAAACGAACGAGTATTATGGGAGAACTCCTCGTTCCAAGTTGATGCTACTTCCTGTCTTTCCTGCCCGACAGCATCTCCCCTCTTGGAACTTCTTGACCAACGCATAGTCTTGCTACCAACGCATAGTCTTCTCCCAATTAGTCCTCACACACTCTTCTTTATGTCCTTTAAAGAGAATTTAAGATCTCATATGAAATACTTGGCCCTATTTATAGGCGTCCAAGATTGCTCCACGGCCAACACCTCTTACTTGGCTGCATGTCCAAGTGTCTTTTCTTCACATCATCAACGCATTCTTACATCAGCAAGTGTCCTCTTCTCCTTTCACCGACGCATAGTCCTCATCCTTTACATTTCTTCTTATGCACCCACCTAATTTGCTTAAGGTTTAAGAATTTCTCCTAACAAGCCACATGTCCAGATGATGTCCTCCATATGCTCGTCCTTCCTATGCGTCCATAAACCCTTGGATGTTCAACGCATAGTATGCCATCAACGCAAAGTAGGTCATCAATGTATAGCAACCCTTGGTTCTGTTTGGTTTTCAACACAGCACCATCACAACCCAACTTACTCAGTCATCGCAAGCCTAACCATCGCAAGAGCCAACCTCCATGCATCCAACCTTTGAACCTAGCCCATCGCATGGCCTATGCCTTAACAGAGTTGTCGCGTCCAACGTATCCATCGTGCATGCCATCATCAACTTCCAACGCATTGCAAGGTCGCACGCCACCAACGTATAGGACGGTTGCTTATCATCAATCGCATGGCTCGTTCGTCATCAACGCATCGCTGGCATGAGTCGATTGGCATGGGCGCTTGGCCGGCAGCTTGGCATCGAAGCATTGCTTGGCATGGTAGCTTGGCATCGACGCATCGATTGGCATGGCAGCTTGACATCGACGCATCGCTCGCCATGGCAGCTTGGCATCGATGCATCGCTTGGCATGGCAGCTTAGTATCGTTTGCAGGGCTCGCTCGGTCACTCGACGCATGGGCACTTAGCATCACTTGCAGGGCTCGCTCGACTGCTCTACGCATGGGCGTTGTGCATCGATGCATGCCACCCTCCAGCGCATGCCTTGTCCGTGTCCTCGCCTACCCTTGCATCTGTATGCCTTCTATACAGCCGACCCTTGTGCCATCTACCCTTCCAATGCATCACTTTCAACTTTCTTCCTTCAGCCGTATGGGCGTATACCACCCTTCCAACGCATCCATCGCATCCAACGCATCCATCATCCAACACATCCAAGGCATCTAAGGCATCCATCATCCACCACATCCAACGCATCCATCATATAGGTTTATATTTAGCCAATTTTCCAAGTTTTTCCCCAAAAATCAAGCTTCCAAATTCACACTTTTTCTTCCTCCTTTACCAAGTAATCTCTCCAAGGTCTTATGGCCAACGCATAGCAATACCTAGTCCAACACTTAGCCAATTTTTCATCAATTAAAGCTTAACTCAAAACTACTCAAGGAAAATCTATTCAACACCTAGAAATTTCCTTTTCTTCAACATAGGATTTAACTTTCACTTAGTTAATTTCCTTAACCACCTGCTTAAGTAGGGAAAATGGAAATCCGGGTTTCACATGAAACAAAAAAAAAAGTATGCATTAATTCTAGATTTACAACATGCATTTGAAAAGGAAAAGGGAGAAATAAATGATATCTTTGAAAATCACAAATCTTCATGAATTCCCTTCTCCAAAATGGCCACGTACTGCAACAAACTCGAAACCCTAATGGTTACCACCAATTGGAGCCTTTTTGTATTCATTGGGATGAGAAACACAGGAGTTTGTAGGCTCTATGATTTTTGGAGAGGGAAAGATATGGTGTGGAAATTGAGAGTGAAAAGGAGTCTGGGGAGTTTTTTGTGTTCTATTCCTCACAGAGATCACGCTTTGTCTTTTCTTCCCAAAAAAAAACGTGAAGAAGAAGCAAGTCCCATAACCACCATACTCACACATATAGTGAGTTAAGAAAAATTAGGGGAAGGAAGTTATTTCCCTCTCTTTAATTCAAAATTAAAATTAAAATTAATATTGTATCACATACAATATAACATATAGTTTTACTTCTCTCATCAATGATATTTAATACAAATCTCATTTATATTAAATTCAATTATATGAATCCAATTTATATAGTTAATATTTGAATCATATTCAAATATTTATTTCCTCTCAAATAAACTTTACATTATAGTAATTATATCATATATAATTTAATTTAATTAATTATATCACATATAATTAATTCCCTCAATTAATTTGAATAATTCAAATTAATCCATAATTTATTCTCATCAAATCCCTATTGAGCTACAGTGAAGACCTATGGACCTGTAGCTTGAAGCTCTAAAGGTACTTGAATAATTAATTAAACTCTTTTAATTAGATTATTCAACATTCATTAATTGCCGGGCATTCCATTAAAGACACACAGTTGCACTTTTCGCATTACAAATATATTTTTGTGTCCATTTGATATAATCAGTCAACAGTGCGATTGAAGAAACTCTTAAACAAGAGAATCCATGAGCGGAAGCAGATCTTTCCGATTTCATTGTGATAGAAGTACCACACATACAGTTAAACATACAGATAAACATTGTACACACTAATAACTGGCATGCATTAACAATTAAATACAATAGACCGAGAGAAATGTACCAGTTGAAGACTTTCTTCAATCAAACTCAGTCTAGCGGAAGCGAACTCTCTACGCTCCTTATCGTCCAACAAAAAGTCGCCTAACAACACCACGGTCGTCTACACGATCGGCAGTGCATGAACCAACAGCAATCGGGGACGACACCACCACTTGAAGCCCTCGGTATTCTTAGAGTGAGAATCCAAAGGGTGGACTTTGATGGAATTGGTAAAGAGACGGAGGGAAAACGATCGGTTGAATGAACAAGCAAGTAGGAGATAGTAAAAGACTATCGTATAGTCGGGTGCCTGTCGTTTAGAAAAAGATACACGATCATGTAGGTTTAGCTAAACGATCATCTATCAAATGGTAAGCGATCGTTTAGGTCCGCTCGATGCGCTAAGCGATCGTGTAGTAAACGTAAACGATCGTTTAGTGCGCAAGTGTGCGATCGTTTAGGAAGATGGGCACTATCGTATAGGCTTTCAATGCTATGCGATCGTATACTTTCACACCGTGAGCGATTTTTCTGCGTATCTTTTCGTGTATCGCAGAATGAAAATAATTTTCATTTTATTCTTCAGTTACAATAACTGAATTCAAATTTCCCACTTTGGCACAATTTCGGAGAAATGCTCGGTCGATTATCTCATAACCGCCTAATTAATTAATTAATGAATACAATCATATTATATTCTTAACCTATAGTTTGATATCATATATCTACTATAGTATTTTCTCCTCTACTTGATATAAATCATATTTATATCCAATTTCCTCCAAAATAGTGTATCTCATACATTTAGTCAATCATATCATATATAATTAACCAGTTAAATTATATCATATATAATCGAACTCCCTCTTGTCAATTTGAACATTTCAAACTGACCCAAAAACTAATTCTCAACTTTATCCAAGCTACTAAGGGGACCTTATGAACCTATGGCTCGAAGTTCCAACGGTACATGAATAGCTGACTAAAATCTTTAGCCATGAGATTCACCATTTGTTAACTGTCAGGCATTCCACTAAAAACCAATAGCTGAACTCTTCTTACCATAGATATATTTCTATGTCCATTGGATATAACCAATCATAAGTACGATGACCCTTCACAGATGCTCGTAAGTACAGCTGGTCCAATTTACCGTTTTGCCCCTATAGTTACATCACACTCCTTAAGTACCACTGATCCCTCTAATGAACAATACAACATAGTCCAACTATGTGTGAACACCTCTCGGGCCAAGAGAAGGTGTGTGGCGCCACATCGTTCAAGCCCTGGAATCAGCCCTTAAGGGAGCTATCTATTTACTTACCCCTACTTCGGGGAAGGAGTGAATTTCATCTTGTATAGCTGAGTTCTCAGCTCCCAAATTAGACGAATCCCTAAAGTGGTAGGTTTGAATCGACGATCTAGCCACTTGCACCCATGCAAATCAAAGGACTACCCTCAATGGCAAGAATTCTCAACTCACTTAGGATTGGGATCATGCTACCTATGGTCATCCTAGTGAAGTGAAGTCTCTGTCATGAACGGTGTTAAATAATGAGACCTGAGACGTCCCCTACACGAATGATCAGGATCAGACCATCTGTGATAAGTTACAACACTTGTAACTTCCACAAAGCGGGCCGCATCCGTAGCATTACCAGGATAAAGTTTTCCTCCTATATCTATTTTCTACAAACTATTTTGGTTATCCCTTAATACATGATCCACTTGTATATCACCATATACATGCTTAAGGTACATAAAGATAACCAGGGATTTCAGGTTTATTGGTTTGTGGTAAAACAAATAAAATATTCAACTAAGCAAAATCAAGAAGTGAAGTAAAATATCATATATTATCATAAGCGTTCATACAAACTGTTTACAAACTACAAGACACGAGACTTTAGGGTATCAACCCCAACAATCTCCACTTGTCCTAAAGCGAAGTAGGGTGTACAAAAACTAGTACAAAATAATAAACTAAGGCATAAAAGCCCAATACAAAAAAAATCTTCCACTTGCCCTAGTTCAGCTGCGGGCGATCCTGTATACCCATGCTCTGAAGGTGACCCTCAAACATTGTAACCGTGAGAGCCTTTGTAAACGGGTCAGCAATATTATACTCAGAAGAAATCTTCGTGACAATCACATCCCCTCGATGCACTATCTCGCGGATCAGGTGATACTTCCGCTCTATGTGATTGTCGCGCTTGTGACTCCTAGGCTCTTTAGAGTTCGACACAGCCCTACTATTTTCAAAATAAAGGGTAATGGGCCTATACATATTTGAACAACTTTCAGTTCTGTCAAGAACTTTTTGAGCCAGACGACCTCCTTAGTAGCTTCGCAAGCTGCTACGTACTCCGCCTCCATAGTGGAGTCAGCGATGCATGCCTGCTTAGTGCTTCGCCACACTACAACTCCTCCGTTAAGAGTAAAGACTAACCCTAAAGTGAACTTGCGGGAGTCCCTATCAGTCTGAAAGTCAGAATCTGTGTATCCAGTAAGGATCAAATTCCTATATCCATACACGAGCATGTAGTTCCTCGTTCTTCGAAGATACTTGAGGATATTCTTCACCGCTGTCCAGTGACTCTGCCTTGGGTTAGACTAATACCTACTGATTATGCGCACAGCGTAGCAGATATCTGGTTGAGTACAGAGCATCGCATAAATCAAACTGCCAACGGCAAACGCATATGGGACCCGTCTCATTTCCTCAACCTCTTGAGGCATCATAGGACACATGTTCTTAGACAAAGTGACTCCATGCCTGAACAATAGTAGACCCCTCTTGGAGTCCTGCATCGAGTACTTGAGCAATATCTAGGGTTATTTAAAAAACCCACAAACCCGACTAACTCCGACTACCCAACCCAAACCGCAAGGGTTGGGTTGGGTTAAAATTGTTAAAAAATATTAAATTCAGGTTGAGTCTCGGGTTACCCCATTTCAGAGTCAAGTCGACCCGAATATATATATATAAGTTAAAAAAAACAATCTAATTTTTTTTAAAAAAAAAAAAAAACAGAACCAGTGACCCAACCCAGCCCAACCCGAAAATTTTGGGTTGGGTTGGGTTGACCCTCCAAAAAAGAACTAATAGGGTTTATTATTAGCCAACCCGAATTTTTGGGTTGGTCCACAAAAATCTTCCAACCCGGCCCAACCCAGACTATGTACACCCCTAGCAATATCTTGTCAATGTACGATGCCTGAGACAGCACTAGGACTTTGTTCTTACGATCCCGAAAGATCTGTATACCCAGAACAAACTGAGCCTCTCCCAAATCTTTCATTTAGAATTAGGTAGCTAGCCAGTTCCTAACTATAGTCAATAGACCTACATCATTCCTAATGAGTAGTATATTGTCTATGTGCAATACTAAGAAAACTACTGAAGCGTTGAAGATCATCTTATAGACACAAGGTTCATCAAGATTCTGGTCAAAGCCATACGATTTGATCGCAGTATCAAACCGTATGTTCCAAGATCTAGACTTCTGTTTCAGCCCATAAATGGACCGATTTAGTTTGCAAACTTTTTGCTATTGACCTTGGGCTATGAATCTCTCGGGTTGCACCATGTAAATGGTCTCCTCAAAATTGCCATTCAGAAAGGCCATTTTGACATCCATTTGCAAGATCTCATAATTATAATAAGCTGCAATGGACAAGAGGATGCAAATCGACTTTAACATGGCAGCAGGTGAGAAAGTCTCCTCATAGTCGACTCTCTCTACTTGGGTATAAGCCTTTGCCACAAGTCGAGCCTTAAAGGTTTGCACCTTTCCATCAGCACCCCATTTGCGCTTGTAGATCCATTTACAACTTATAAGTCTTACCTCATCAGGCTGATCTACAAGATCCCATACTGAGTTGAAGTACACTGACTCCATCTCGAGATCCATGGCCTTAACCCATTCATCTCGGTCAACATCCTCCATTGCCTTCTGACAACGTCACCATTTGTTACCATAGCAAGGATTTCCGTGAAACCCAGATAGCGAACGAGCGGGTTTGCAAACCTCCCACTGCGTCGAGGTTCCCTTAACTCTTAAGGTGGAACCGACCTACTAGATAAACTACCATCAAGACCTCTTGCTGATGAAGCAGGCTCTTCAAAAACTCTTGTTGAAGTTTCAGTAGTTTCATTGGAAAGCTCATGCAACACAACTTTACTACGTGGACTGTGCTCCCTAATAAGATCCTCCTCCAGGAAAGTAGCGTTCATGGAAACAAACACCCTATTTTCTTACGGATCATAAAAATAATCCCCTCATGTACCTTTGGGGTAGCCTACAAAGAGGCATAACCTCGACCGTGGTTTCAACTTCTTAGGATTTGCCTCAAGCACATGTACAAGGAAACCCCAAATGCAAAAGTGAGGTAAACTAGCAACTTCTTAGGATTTGCCTCAAGCACATGTACAAGGAAACCCCAAATGCGAAAGTGAGATAAACTAGCTTTACGCCTGTTCCAAAACTCTAGAGGTGTTCTCACAACACTCTTGGAAGGAACACAATTGAGTATGTAAACCGCAGTCTCTATTGAGAAACCCCAAAACAAGTCTGGTAAGGAAGCTAACTCATCATCGAACGAACCATGTCCAACAAGGTTCTATTTCTCCTCTCCGCTACACCATTCTGCTGAGGTGTACCCGACGCTGAGAGTTGGAAAACGATTACATGTTCTATCAAATAGTCCTGGAATGACAAGTCCAAAAACTCCCCACCTCGATTCGATCCAAGTGTTTTAATTCGTCTATCCAGTGCGTTTTCAACTTCAGCCTTAAACTCTTCGAACTTTTCAAAGGATTCAGACTTCTGTTGCATAAGATAAACATACCCATACCTAGAGTAATCATTAGTAAAACTAATAAAATACTCATAGCCACCTCGAGCTCGCACATTCATAGGACCACAAAGGTCAAAATGTACTAACTCAAGAGGCTCTTTGGCTCAATAACCTTTTGCAATAAAAGATCTTTTAGTCATCTTACCCTCAAGGTAAGATTCACACTCCAGTAAAGAATTTTCTTCTAACTCACTTAGAAGTCCATTCTTCACCAATCTCTCAATTCTATTGAGATTGATGTCCCCTAACCGAAGGTGCCAAAGTTGGGCATTTTCTTTTGGAGAAATTCGTTGACGTTTAGATTGAGTTACAACAGTTTTAAACAATTTTGTGTTATGGAGGGAACTTATGGCTAACGATCTTAGCACATACAAGTTACTTTCCAGATAAGCAGTACAAATATTAACACCATCTTTATGAATAAACACTTTATCCACATTAAAAGAAAGCGTATATTTACAATGCAACAGGCACTTTATAGAAATAAGGTTCCTCTTAAGTTCATGAACAATATATACATCATTTAAAATAAGAAACTTGTTATTTAAAGATAACTGGATCGCTCCCAATGCCAAAGCTGAGACGAAGTACCTGGTGCCTAATAGTGTATCGTCATCTTGCCAGTCTCCAACTATCGCCATGATCTAATCCCCTGAAAAGAAGAACAAACGTGATTAGTGGCGCCCGAATCAATTATCCAGGCATAATCATCATTCTCTACTAAACATGTTTCAAGTACAAGTAAATAATATTTACGTTTATCTGCCTTCGCCTTAGCCTTGGTGGCCTTTCTTTCTTTCAGCCAGCAAGGACAATTCCTCTTCCAATGTCCATCCTAGTTGTGATGGAAAATTTTTTCCTTTTCAACCAGCGTTGGACGCCTTCTTGGGGCGATAGGTGGCGGGTTAGCAGGTATCTTCCCTTTCCCCTTACCACCCTTCTTCTTCTTCCCCTTTGCAGAGTTAGAAGTAGAAGATGCAGACTCCGTTCCTGAGGTCAAACCTCTATGGAACGTCCTTGAAGATGAAGCAACATTTGCCTCAGCCTTCTTCCTCTCCTTACTTTTCAATGAAGATTGGTAGGTTTGCAACTTGTTGAGGAGAGTTGTAAGGGTGTATTTCACTTTGTTAAGAATCGCATTGCTAACAAAGTGCATGAAGCTCTTTGGCAAAGAATGTAATATTATGCTAACCTGGCTGCCCTCATCAATAGTAGACCCATTCAACTTTGCCACATTGAAGTGGACCATCATGTTAAGCATATGTTCACGAACAGAGGTGTCTTCTTCCATTTTGGAGTTGAATATATACTTAAGAGTCTCGTGCTTGAGCTGTTTAGATGGTTGTCCAAGAATCCCCCGCAAGGACTCCATGATCTCACGCGCTGAGACCATGGGCTCATGCTTCTTAGCCAAGACATCATTAAAACTTGCCAAGATAAAGGCTTGGGCTTTCTCATTTTCCCGTGTCCATCGCTCGTATGCCTCCCAAACATTTCGAACGATATTCGGAGCTGGAATAGGAGGACATGCCTCCGTAAGAGCAAACATGAGATCCTTAATGATTAAAATACTCGTGAGCATGTGTTTCCATGTTGAAAAATTGTCGCCAGTTAGTTTCTCGGCGCTAAGCAATGCTAAAGTGGTTGTGGCCATTTTCAAAAAACTTGTTGCTGAAAAACGAACAAACTTTTATAAGATTTTGCTAAACCACATTTTAACCAATTAATTTTGCAAAACAATTTCAAGTACCCTAAGTGATAGACTTCTATTTTGCAATGATGCTCCAGCGAGGCAGAAGAAATGTCACCAGTGGGGTGATCAGATGCCCCTTCACTGGGATGAGACATTCTCAACCATTAGGCAGAACCAACTCTTAAAACTGAATTTTACAGCCACCATTTATTTGGTCCAAAACTATTAACCTTTAACAATTTCACGTAAGTGTGATCCCTCGCTTTCGGCGCCAAAGTTCCACCCTCATAAGCCCACCGTAGGGAAGAAGCAGATTAGGACAAGAGACTAAGTAACCTTATCCTCTTAAAGGAGATCAAATAAAGAAACGCGTAAAACTGCCATCCTATAAAGGGACACTCCCAGGGTGCATCGAGACGATGCACAGAAACTTTATTCAATCCAACGAGGGAGACCATAGGATATGTTTTCTTATTTCTCGCTCCCACTTACTATGAACACTCTCTCCATACACCTTGATATTGACCTACCCAAACACCATTATTTAGGGAAACACTCCCAGTGTGCCACGAGGCCGAGGGTAGATCTCACGGTATGGACTATAAAGGAGAAACGTGAAAGGTTTAAATGAATAATCATATGCTCCAAGTGCCTCTCATTGAATGTTCTACCTAGGGGTTCATTAACCTAGACAATCCGGCTATTGATTTTAGTTTAAGTCATCTTTTTATGTCCGCTCATAAACAACTTTTGTCTATGAAATAAACAAGTTCAAGTAGTCACATTTAAACACTTTAATGGACTGTCTTTAACTTGCATGCATGCATCAAATCTATCTAATTCACCTTTCTAGGTAAGTTCTCAGGTAGGGGTGTTACGTTTCTGTCAACTTAAATACCCCAGCCTAGCCAGAACCCGCCTTAAACAAAAGATCCTTTATAGATAGATTTGCTACGCTTTAACCTTTTATTAGTCAATTTAATCCTATTAAACTGATTAAAAGATTAAAGCCTAAGGGTTGCTAATCATATTAGAATCGTGATCTTAGGTCTATGTCATCCGAGTTTTAAACATTTTAAAACCATGAATTAAACCTAAGTGAGCATGCATGTCTTTCTTATTGCTTTTAGTTCTAATTTCTCTTTAACCTTTAAAAAGAAACAACTAAAACATTGCCACACAACAAAGTATTTATAACACTTATAAAATAACCTATGTGTCATGCTTCATGCAATGTCCGATCATTACTATACATAACTTTTATATACTTGTAATTACCAAGCAAACATGCTTTCCATACACCCTTATACTATAACAATTATAATATAAAGATGATGCATGTCAATGCTTTTTATGCATGCATAAATATAACTCTTTTATTATATGATGCATGAGCATGCTCTTACGTAATTAAATCATGTTTCTCTAAATTATTATAACATTTATAATAAAGAGATAATGCATGACCAATGCATAACCTAAGGTGGGATTTTCTATATGTGCATACCATATGACGTATAAATGAACCATACATCTCATGTAATAAACCAAAGATTAATGGACCGGAATGAAATAATTCTATCTATTACATTTTTCCTCAAGCAAACTGGTTCACAAGCGAACCGGTCTCGAACCTCCAGGTGAAGCTCCATCATTATGGGTAAACGATCACTTAGCACACACTAGACAACAACACAAAAAGCTAAACGATCGCTTAGATGACAACGAGGCTGCCAAGGTTGATCATCTAGGCGATCGCTTAATGTGGCGAAAGGTAAACGATTTACCATGTGATTTGCTCTGCGATCGTTTAGTCAGGTCTAAGCGATGAAGCTTGCTAAGCTAAACGATCGTCTAGTGCGCGCACGCGTTAAACGACTCCCGAGCATCCGATACTCAACGATCTCCTACCCCATCGTTTACACGACTTGATCAACTCTTGATCGTCTTCTTCCTCGAAAAACAGCAACCCTTGCTCCAAACTTCTTCACGAACGACTCAAGATTCAAACTAACTTTGAATTACATACTCGATAACAATTAATTATGCCCAAAAACGTATGGCCTTTAGAATTAACCGAAAACATAAAAGAATTAATCAAATCGAGGTTTCATCCTAGAAAACTCCATTAATCCGCACATCCACAAACAAATTTAACAATTAAACAGATAGTAGATATGTTGCACCCACTGCGAATGCATATGCAATTCTTTGCATGAATGAAATTGGAATATCATCAACCTGGCTTTGATACCAATGGAAGAAAATTTTAAACAAGAGAATCCATTAGCGGAAGCAGATCTTTTCGATTTCATTGTGACAGAATTACCATACATACATTCGAACATACAGATATGTATTTACATACTAATTATTGGCATGTATTAACAATTAAATACAATAGACTGAGAGAAACGTACCAATTGAAGACTTTCTTCAATCAAACACAGTCCAGCGGAAGCGAACTCCTCTACGCTTCTTATCGTCCAGCAAACAGTGGGCTAACAGCACCACGGTCATCTACACGATCGGCAGCGTACGAACCAACAGCAACCGGGGACGACACCACCACTTAAAGCCCTCGGTATTCTCAGAGTGAGAATCCAAAGAGTGGACTTTGATGGAATTGGTAGAGAGACAAAAGAAAACCGATCGTGTTGAACGAACAAGCAAATGGGAGATAGTAGAAGACTATCGTATAGTCGGGTGCTTGTCGTTTAGAAAAAGGTACACGATCATGTAGGTTTAGCTAAGTGATCGTCTATCAAATGGTAAGCGATCATTGGTCCGCTCGACACGCTAAGCGATCGTGTAGTAAACGTAAGCGATCGTTTAGAAATCGCGGGCGATCATTTAGTACATAGGTATGCGATCGTTTAGGAATATGGGCACTATCGTATAGGTTCTCAATGCTATGTGATCGTATACTTTCACACCGTGAGCAATTTTTCTACATATCTTTTCATGTATCGCAAAATGAAAACAATTTTCATTTTATTCTTCAGTTACAAGAACTGAATTCGAGTTTCCCACTTTCGCATGATTTCGGAGAAATGCTCGGTCGATTATCTTATAACCGTCTAATTAATTAATTAATTAATACAATTATATTATATTCTTAACCTATAGTTTGATATCATATATCTATTATAGTATTTTCTTCTCTACTTGATATAAATCATATTTATATCCAATTTCCTCCAAAATCATATATCTCATACATTTAATCAATCATATCATATATAATTAACCAATTAAATTATATCATATATAATCGAACTCTCTCTTGTCAATTTGAACATTTTAAACTAACCCAAAAACTAATTCTCAACTTTATCCAAGCTAATAAGGGGACCTTATGAACTTATGGCTCGAAGTTCCAACGATAAGTGAGTAGCTGACTAAACTCTTTAGCCATGAGATCCACCATCCGTTAACTGTCAGGCATTCCACTAAAGACCAACAGCTGAACTCTTCTTACCATAGATATATTTCTGTGTCCATCGGATATAACCAATCATGAGTACGATGACCCTTCATAGATGCTCGTAAGTATAGTTGGGCCAATTTACCGTTTTACCCCTATAGTTACATCTCACTCCTTAAGTACCACTGATCCCTCTAATGAACAATACAACATAGTCCAACTATGTGTGAACACCTCTCAAGCCAAGAGAAGGTGTGTGGCGCTACATCGTTCAAGCCCTGGAATCAGCCCTTAAGGGAGCTATCTATCTACTTACCCCTGCTTCGGGGAATAAGTGGATTTCATCTTCTGTAGCTGAGTTCTCATTTCCCAAATTAGACGAATTCCCAAAGTGGTAGATTTGAGTTGGTGACCTGGCCACTCGAACCCATGTAAATCAAAGGACCACCCTCAATGGCAGGAGTTCCCAACTCACTCAAGATTGAGGTCATGTTACCTATGGTCATCCTAGTGAAGTGAAGTCTCTGTCATGAACGGTGTTAAAATAACGAGACGTTAACACTTCATGGTCATGTAATATACAAACTCTTTATATAGGACGCCCCCGCTCGCATGTCCCCTACATGAATGATCAGGATCAGACCATCTGTGACAAGTTATAACACTTGTAACTATTCCACAAAGCGAGTCGCATCCGTAGCGTTACCAGGATAAAGTTTCCCTCCTATATCCATATACTACAGACCATTTTGTTATCTCTTAAGACATGATCCACTTGTATATCACCACATACATGCTTAAGGTACATAAAGATAACTAGGGATTTTAGGTTTATTGGTTTGTGGTAAAGCAAATAAAACATTCAACTGAGCAAAATCAAGAAGTGAAGTAAAATATCATATATTATACATCACAAGCATTTCATACAAACTGTTTACAAACTACAGGACACGATACTTTAGACCATCTACCCCAACAGCGATGAACCTACACAAATTGCTCGTAAGTACAGCTAGGTCAAAATTACTATTTTACCCCTATAGTTATATCTAACTCTTTAAGTACCATTGATCTCTCTAATGAACAAGTCATAGTCCAACTATGACCAAACCCCTCTCGGGTCAGGACATGTCCCAAAATCAACCCTTAAGAGACCAATTTATCTACTTATCCCAACATTGGAGAATGAGTGAATTCCGTCTTATGTAGTTGTGTTCCCAGCTCCCCAATCAGATGAATTCCCAAAATGGTAGGCTTATTGAGTCAGTGATCTGGCAACTCTCACCCATACAAATAAAAGGACCACCTTCATAGGCAGAAGTTTACAAGTCACTCAAGATTCAGGTCATGTCACCTATGGTCATCCTAGTGAATGTAAATCTTTATTATGAACAGGTTTATATAATGAGACTAGTCATTTCGTGGTCCGGTCTTATTCAAACTCATTTGCATCGAACACCTCTGCTCACATGTCTCCACATGAATAATCTAGATCAGATCATTTGTAGTACTTTACAATAATTGTAACACATACAAAGCGAGTCGTATTCGTAGTGTGTCACTATGATAAGGTATCCAACCTTATTCATCTACTAAAGACCATTTAGATTACCACTCAAACATGATCCACTTGTATATCTCTACATATATGTTTAAGTTACAGATGATAACCTTGGATGTTAGTTTATTGGTTTTTAGGTTTAATGCTACTAAATGTCAAATAAAACATCTCATATTTTATTAAATAAATGAATTATTTATACATTACAATTACAAACTACAGGACCCAACAAGATTTAGGGCATCAATCCCAACACCATTTTGCTAAGGTATACCAGAAGCTGAGAGTTGGGACTAGATTCCATCTTCTATCATATAGTCTTGGAATTTTCTAACCATATACTCTCTGCCTCAATTGGATCGAAGTGTTTTAATAGTTTTACCTAATAGGTTTTCAACCCCAACCTTAACCTTCTTCAATTTTTCAAGAGCTTCAAACTTATGCCCCATTAAGTATAAGTAACCATACCTTGAATAATCATCTATAAAAGAGATGAAATATTTATATCCTCCTCGAGCATTTATATTAATTGTACCATAGAGATCCGAATGTGTTAACTATAAGGGTTCTTTAGCCCTACAACTTTTTCCACTAAAAGACCTTTTAGTCATTTGTCCTTCAAAACACGATTCGCATGGTGGTGATGAATCATCTTCTAATTCATTCAGAAGTTCATTCTGCTTGATCCTGTTGAGGTTTATGTGACCTAGTCTTAAGTACCAAAGATAGGCGTTGTTACTTTTAGGAGAAATGTGTTGCCTTTTACTTTGAGTTTTAGTAGTTTTAAACATCTCATGATTCAAGATTGCTTTTTTTTCGTTTGGTCTTAATACATATAAGTTATCTTCTATATTAATGAGATTACCACTTTAATTAATTAATTAAAATATGTTAAGAACATAATTTACTGATGGGGTGTATGTTATTCAGTTATTAATGTCTTTACCTGATAGTTGAGAGACCATGAAAACTGTAATGTCTGATTTGATTGGGGATAACACATTAAAATGTTTAGGAATTCTTTATTTAGTTATATCTGAAGAAATTCATAAGAACGACAGTACTAAAGAATTTGTTATAGGTTCAGCTTTAGAAATGACTAAAGATAAAGGCAAGATAGACTCTGAAAATGATAGGTCGAGTAACAATAGTAAAAAGTGGAAGCATAGAAATAAGGAGATAAAGTGTTTTTACTGTCGTAAGAAATGTCACTTCAAAAATCAGTGTAAGAAATTAGAAGAGGATCAGAAAAGAAAACAAGAGGTAAATTTGGTTGAAACTGAAGGATAAACGATAAATCTGGTTGAAACTGACGGAAAAATAATTAGTGATGTTTATATCTGTGTTGAGAGTAACATAGAAAATAATAGCCACTCATCTGAATGGACAATTGATAGTGCAACTTTCAAACACATGGCTTCAGATAGAAGTCCATTCATATCTTTCACATGAGGAAATCGTGACCTAGTGAGAATGAGGAATAGAAGAGTTTTCAATATCGTTGGGATTGGGAACATTAATCTGAAGACAAAGTTAGGAGAAAAGTTAGTACTATGAGATGTCAGGTTTGTGCCTAGGATAAAAATAAATCTAATCTCCATTGGAAAGTTAGATGATGAGGATCAAAGTGGAAGGCCAAAACAGTTGATAAGGTCAAAGATAAAGTCTCCAGCTTAGCAGTAGGTTTGAAGGAAGGAGTCAAATCATTTGTAAAATATATCTTCTTCAAGAACATGTGTTTAGGATTGAAAAAGATGTCAGTTGACACCACTCAGCTGAAATGGGAGTATATGACTGTCCTTATGTTTGGACGACAGTTCCACGTAACTTGCTTATACCTAGGACAAGCACAAATGAGCTACAATCATTTTCTGATGGTTTCTTGTTTGTTACTTTGTTGATTTTACAGGTTTTATGTTGAACTTTGGAGTTTGCCAAGAAGATCAGAGTTAACCGTTGTAGTAGGAGTATAGTCTTATTGCCAAGATATTATGTTTTATTATAATGGGAGACAAGTTCGTTATTTTATCTTCAAGTGAGAGAATGTTGGAATTCTGGAGAAAAAACTCCATAAAGACCAATCAAGAAGCTACACACATATGTTATACATACAAATTGGAGAAGGAATTTTCAATGTTGCAGCTTGGCCCATGTGTGTTACGTTTAGAGCTGCATATACGCGCACGTGTGTGTGTTTAATTGAGAGAAGTTTCTTTAGAGGGCTGCAAATTAAAAACAGCGGCAAGTTTTTTTTTGAAGTGATCAAGGCAAATGCATGTGGCACCTCAAAAAATTGGCTGTGACCGTCGACAGCTTGGGGGTTTTGACTTTTAGTGTTTATTGGTGCGACGGTAATTAATTTGAGAGAATTTAGTAAGTATTCTCTTGGTTTTCAACTTTTTCTCTTTTATTGTTAATTTCCAAAATATCAAGTTGTGGGTTAGGGAATTAAATATTTCGTATTGGACTATTTGGAAGAGATTTGTATCACGAATTTGTAACTTTTTTGCAATCTTCATCATAGTAAAACCTGCAGTTATAGAAGATTAGATGTAGTCTCCAATTTGGGACAAACTAGTATATTTCTTGTGTCGTTTTATTTTTCCTTTATCTTTATTATTTGATAATTTTATGATTGATAACATTTTTTGGCACTAACTTGTGGAAGTGAAAATTTTATTATTCCACATTTAATCTATATCTCAATATAAATTCCCAATAATGAAGTCTTGATTGAGAATCATCCTTTTTGATGATCATTTATTATAATATCGTAGTTATCTTTATTTTGCTAATCTCTTTGTACTATGGAAAAAACTAATAATTTTGTTCTTATTTATGAAAGTTGAATATGACAAGGTTGTAATCGACAATTTTGAAAGTTAGGGACAGAAACATTGTAATTTACTTTTTTTTTAAAAAAAAAACAATAAGCTTTCCCAATTTCTCATAATCCAAAAGTAAGCTCAATACGAAAAAAACAAACTTCTGAGTTTAGGTTTATCTAGTCCAATACTTTGAAAGTTTCTAATCTTATCTTCTAACTTTTTTTTTAGTGGATTCTTGAATTTGAAAAAGTATCAAATAAGTAATAAACTTTTAATTTTGTGTCAAATAGATATCATTAACTTATCTAATATTTTTTAAAATACACGGATCTACTAAACATGAGATCGAAAGATTAACCTCTTATTAGACATAAATTAACTGTATTTTAGATAGATCAATTAGTTTTTAAATTTTCGATTATGTCAAAGAACCTATTAAACATAAAATTGAAAGATAAAAATATCTTTTATATATTTTTAAAATTCAATGACTCTACATACTAGATACAAATTAAAAATTATATGACTTATTATACATCTTTTAAAGTCAAAACCAAATAATTTAATCAAAAGAAATATATTCACATCCTCATCCATTCTCTACTTATCGTCGTCTTTACGGTTTCTTTTTCCTAATGATGTCCTTAGTATTGTGACTTTTATCAAAATATCCGGAAAAAAAAAAAAAACTTTATAAATTTATGTTATTTATAGATATAACCTCACTGTCATCTACATCTACTTTTCCAACTTGCAAATAACAATAAGAATTTAATAAATGTCTAATATCATCCTAACTTGATTATTTTATGCAAATATAATTTGAATCTTCCAAATCAAAACAAACAAATATTGATTATAAAAAAAACAATGAAGTAATTCATCCAGAAGAACAATACAAGAACAAAGGCAAGGCAACCAATCAAAGCATTCACCAACTCTTATTGTTTTTATGTATAAAAATAATGCAAAAAGAAAAAGCCACCCATGTGCTTAAATTAAATTAATAATTACAATAATAAGCATATATATTAATGACATGTGGCTTGATGAAAAATTGCTGGTAACTCACTAGACATAATAGAATTTTCTAAATCATAATTAAAGAGGAAAAGCAAAAGAAAGGAAAGGAATATGAATGATTGTATGTAGAGGATGATGATTTAATGCAAAATGCATTTCTTAAATACATTCTTTTTTTTTTTTTTTCTCTCCCTCTCTCTCACACATGCTCTCCATTTTATGACTTATTTAAATATATTAATAACATTAACGACTAATTAAAATATTTATCATTGATTAGAATATTAGAGGTTGGAATTCCTACTTACACATATTTATTTCAAAAACTAATCATACAAATAATTTTTTATGTGAAGTATTTTCTTTTAACAATATGGTTACAAAAATTGAGATTACATTGTAGATTTTGTATTTATAATTTTATATACACATGTTTTTACATATAGAAAAATGAATCAAAATATTTATAAATATAATAAAATTTTACTATCTATCATGATAGTCCACAATAGATTATTATTATTTGTAAAATATTTCAGCAATTTCGTCATTTAAAATAATTTTTCTTTTATTTATTACTATTTATTCATTGGACTTTAGAAAGTCAATTTTATGTTGCTCTGTCACGTGTTCAATTTGGGTCCATAAATATTTACGGTGTACATTTTAGTAATTTTGATTTCGTAATATTTAAAATGTTTTTAGTACATGGATATTCATCAAATTCTTTTTTGGATCATTTCTACCTTGTTTTTTTCTATCTAATATTCATTTGCTCAATGTGCGTCTTTAACTATTTTTTTAATACATTTTTTAAATTCTTTTATGTACTTGATGTTATTTTATATTATTTTACTAGTAATAAATTTAAGTTGATTAGTATATGCAAAATTTAGTCATAATTTAAAAAACTACATTAAAATAAATTAAAATTACTAATTTTAGAAATACTTGTTATTGATTATTGAATTAAAATGCTTAGTTGATTATTAATTAATTAAATTTTCATAATGGTAAGATGAGGAAAACTCAATTAATTGGCATTAAATTTATACTACCAACTTTGAAGTTAGAGATTTAATTTCCTCACTCCATATATTTTCAAAAGAAAAAAAAAAATCAATGCTCTGATTTTAAACTAAAGTTTAGTTAATTAATTTACTGAAATTCTATAAGAATGTCATGGTAATGGAATAAATATATAACTTTTATCCATAATGTTCTTAATCTATGGACAACTATAAAGTAAACTAAGCGACCCAAAATTCTATATTTCTAGGATTTAACTTATTAGAAATTTGTACTTAAAAAAAAAAAAAAAAACTTATTGGAAATTTAGAACGGTAAACTATTCTAAATTGTCCCTCTCAACTTTTTTTCTTTTCTTTTCTTTTTTTTTTAAATAAAATGTCTCTCTTAACATATTCAAAAATATTGTCGTCTCAAATGGGGAAAGCCGGTCTATTTCAATAATTTTCACGATGGACATTTTTCTAAAAAGAAATAATGTAAAATATTTAATTTATTTAAATTAAAAGAAAATGAAAAACCATTCCACCCAAAAAGGTTGAGTTTGTTTTCATAAGTTTTTAATTATTAATATTACGTTACCATTAGTGATATTTTTAAAATATTATTTTGGTCTTCTATTTTTCTTTTTTAAATGTGACTTTTTTTTTTCTAATCAATACTTTATGTCTTCAATATTTTTTTTTTCTAATTAACTTTTCTTTAAAAAAAAAATGGTATCTATGAGATTTTGCTCTATAAATTTTAAAACATTAAAATAACATGTTGGTCTTTACACTTTTCAATTTTAGTAGATATTTTTAATTATTCAATTTCAGTCAATAAATTTCAATAAATCATTAAATTTAGTCATTCAAAGTTGTTTTTTACCGCTAAAATAATTATAATAATTTTCATGTCATGGAATACAATATTTGAATAATTTTATAGTAAAAAGGCTATGACAAATAACAAAAGTTTTTTTCTTTTTTTTTTGGTTAAGAAAATCAACAATAAACAATGTTAAATTTATGATTTATTGAAAGTACATGAACTAAAATTGGATAAACTTAAAGTATAGGGGTTAAAGTTGTGTTAACCATTTTGAAAAGATATTCTCATTTATTGTTTTTTTAGTTAAGATTACTAGGGAAAAAATATATTTTAGTCCATAGGTCTTAGGTCTAGTTTTCATTTGATTCATAGGTTTTAGAATGTTACTCTTTTAGTCATTAAATTTTGAGTTTGATTTCATTTAATCCCTAAGGTTCAAAAAGTTACAATTTTAGTTTTAAGATTTGAATCTCTCTCTCTCTCTTTTTTTCTTTTTGATTATATTTCAAAATTTTCACTTTTAACTCTAATTTTTTACTACTCAGTTTCAGTCGTTGGGCTTAATGTCTATTAATTAACTAAAAATAATTAAAAAGTCAAATTTTAAAACAAACTTTACTAGTGTTGAAAAACTAATGACGCTTAATTAATTGTAATTCAATTCTTTTAAATTAATTAATAGACATAATCACTAAAGATTGTAACCGAGAGTATTTAGTGAAAAATCTAGGTTAAAAAGTATAAATGTTAAAACTTAGGGGCTAAATTGAAATAAAACTCAAAACTCAAGAGTAAAATTGTAACATTTTAAAACTTAGAGATGGAATTGAAATCAAACTTAAAACTTAATGACTAATGTTGCGTTTGATAACTATTTGATTTTTTTAAAATTAAACATATTTTTCCTCAAATTTTTATTATGATTTTACATATTTCTTATGTAAAAGTTTTGAATTCTTAACCAAATTTCAAAAACAAAAAACTACTTTTTTTTAGTTTCCAAAACTTGGTTTGGTTTTTGTAAATATCGTAAAAAGTATACAACAAAAACAATAAACGAATAATTATCAAATGAGACTCGAATGAATGACATTTTGAAAGTTAGAGGTCAAATAAAAACTAGACTCAAAACTTAGGAACCAAAAAAGTATTTATCTTAAGTTATTATTATAGGTTAAATTACAAGTTTTGCGTTCATGGAAGTGTCTAATAGGTCGGTTACTTTGAAAAGTACTTAATAGATTATTACTTTTAACTTTGTATTTAATAAAACATTTAAGCACCTTTTAGTAACCATTTAGTTTTTTGTTTTTTATTTTTAAAAATTAAGCTATAGACACTACTCTCACCTCTAAATTTATTCCCTTGTTATCTACTTTTTACCAATTGTTTTAAAAAAACCAAGTTAAGTTTTGAAAACTAAAAAGTTAGTTTTTTGTTTTTTTGCTTTTGGATTTGGCTAATAATTCAACCATTGTATTCTAGAAACATGCAAATCACCTAGAAACATACAAATCACCTTAAAAAGAATAGGGAGTAAATAAGCTTAATTTTCAAGAATAAAACAATAAAAAAAAAAAAACAAAAACAAAAGGATTATCAATATGGGCTTTAACTTTTAAAATGTCAAATATGTCCATAAACTTTCAAAATTGTGTATAATAGGTTGTTGATATATTTGTTTTTTTTATATATAATTATTGAATCAATTAGTGAGCACCGAACATTGAACTTTCAATTTTGTGACAATGAGTTGAAATATTTAAAAAATTCAATAAGTCGAAGTTCAATTATATATAAAATAAAAAATTCAATGGCTTATTAGACACAAGATAATAGTAAATCTATATCCATATATTAGACAAAATATTTTAGAATTCAACAATTGATTAGACATTGTTTTTTAAAGTTCAAATACCGTTGGGCACAAATTTTAATAATTTAAGAAGTAAACTTGTAATTCAGTATTATTATTTTACCAAATTTGATGTTTTTAAAGAAAAAGAAAAAAAGAGACAAAAATGATATTGCAAGGTATTTTGTAATTTAAAACTGTACCATAGATGTATGATGTATGATGTAAACACACACATGTCGTTATAGTTTGTTCGCGAAACAATGGATATGGACCTTATATCGTACCCAAGGCGATTTGCCAGCTAATTTTATATAGTTTCTCTATTTATTATTTCTTCCATTTAAATTAATTCATTTTACAATTTTGCCCTCATATTTCTCTGCAAATTACAGTCCTTAGAGAGATTTTGAAATGTTAGGCTTTGAATATAAGATAAAGACTTTTTACAAATTACAATTTAGATTTTTGTAAAAATATCCATTTATACTTATGAACTTTGAAAGTTATATTAATTTAAACGAAATTTGTATCAGATAATAGAATTAGAAAAACAATTTGAAAATATAGTACATGGTTAGAATATTTGCAAATACGGAATACTTTCACCGATCAAGTAGTAAATTTTTTGGAAATTCCAATTCTACCTTTAGTGCACGATCTTCTCGCGACTGTCTTTAATGATTCTTCTTATCACCTCTTCATCATGTCCTTCAATGGAAGATTCATCAAAGCTGTAGACTGTTTTCTGGCATAAAATCGATAAAGCAAAACTAAAAAACCTTCAACGTCCATAGACGTAGAAGAGAAAAGCTTTGAAATAATGCACTAGAAATAAATTCACCATTGTTGGAGCTCCACTACTCTCAGGTTTGCAAATTCCAATCTTCTTCAACTTCATTTTTCTTCCCAAACAAATTTGGGTGGTGCGAAGTTGGGTTAGTCATTGAACAGAGGTTGTAGATTTAAACAAGTGGGAAGTCGCTAAACTGGTAGCGAATCAGAGTTGAAACTTTCTTTTAACAGAGGAGATGGGTTTTAGGGTTTAGATTGGAGAGACTCAAGGGTTTTACTTTCGTGATATTTCGCAAATTCAAAGATATCACTGATAGTAGTTATCAATGATAGCAACTGATAGCAACTATCGTTGATAACAACTGATAGAATAGTGATAACTGCTATCAGTTCCTAACACTTATAATTGTTGTCAGCGATAACTTTCAATTTGGGAAATGTGCTATCAGTTACTATCACTAATAATTGTTATCAGTGATCCTGCTATCCGTGAATATCATTGATAGTTGTTATAAGTGAATATCACTTATAGCAACTTTCGGTGATAGCATCTAATAGCATATTTTTTAAATTGAAAGTAATCATTAATAGCAACTATCGGTGATATTCACTTATCACCTATAATAACTATCAGTAATATTCATTGATAACAATTATCAGACAGCAACATCACTGATAGCAATTGTTAGTGAAGCAACTAATAGCAAATTTCTCAAATTGAAATATAGCACTGATAGCAACTATAAGAGTTACAGTTGCTATTAATGATAACTTTCAATTTGAGAAAACTTGGAAGAAGCGCACGTTGCTAGGCATGGTTTTTTTTTTTAAATCTTTTTTCATTTTTTTGTTCTATATATGCAATTATTTTTCCCTTGTTTTATGAATTCTAATATTTATGGACTCGTGGCTATCTGTGCAAGTAGCCATAATTTAAACCATTAGAATAATATTTAAGTGCATCTCAAAATGCAACTTTATGCATCTATTCTCATTACACATATAAAAAATGAATTAAAATGTTTTTAAAAAATAACAAAAAACTGTAATATGTCAAATTATGATTGGATAATTTGGTAAGATGCACAAAGATATGTGTGGCTAGAATGCACTTAAGTATTTTATTGAAACTAATAAGGGTAGTTTTTTGGTCTAATCGTGCATCCCCTTCAAGAAAAAAAGGGAAAACAATATACAAATCGTTATTTAAAAAAAGAAAAATTGTCACATGGCAACTTATGATTGAATATTTTGGTGGCCTACAATAAAATAGATGCAACTTGGGATGCACCCAAGTATTTTTCAAGTAATAATTGTACTAATTTGAACTTTGAGCTGTCACAAGTGAATCAATTTACTCACTCCTTCATATTTAGTTTAAAAAATATCGTGTGAAACTTGTAATTTTTTCAAATCATTAATGGTCGTAAATGAATCAATTTAGATCATTGATTAACACTGCATTTAAAAGTTGTCAATGCATCAATTCTTACATGAGCGTAGACTTCTTCAAAAATTTGATAACAAAACGAACTCTTAGAATTTATGCATAGACTATTTTCGAATAAAATAATTATTGAAAGTCTAAATCTATTTATTTATAAAAATGTAGAGATTTAATTGATATAATTATATTTTTCACCAAATATTTATCTAAACAAAACATAATGGAGGATATAATATTAACTAAAGTTTATTGTTTAATTTGATATAATTATTACTTCATGACTTTTAATTGATACAACCCTTACACTGTTGATTATATTCATTTTTTTATAAGAATATTGCAAATTATATTCTAGTATTTAGGTAGATTGTTTTGTTATCATAATTAAATCAAATTTGTCATTATGAGCATAGTTGAATTAGTATAAATATGTATTTGATATCAAATAATCCAAGATAAAATCAAATCTCAAATTACAAACGATGTATATTAGTTTATTCTTAAAACGGGACAATTATAAACGATTATATTATTCTTTTAGTAAATTATAAATTAATTTAAATAATTTGTGAACATATAACATAAATTTTGCATAACTATTATTTTACAGCATTCTATCATTTACTCCTAAAAACATAATGTAATTTATCCCATAATATATATATATATATATACACACACACACAAAAGAAGTTAATGAATTTAATTATAACATGTAATTCTTATTTACTAAAACTTATCTTCATTTTTAGTAGAATTATGCATTATTCAACTTTCAAACTTCAAATCAGAAAGCACATAGAGCATAACTTAATTCTATTGTCAGTCACACAATTCAAAAATGGTATTGAAAAATAAATCTACCAAACACCTTAGGATTCAGTAAATCTTTTTTTTTTAAAAAAAATGGTTTGATTTTTTTTCTTTTTATTTTTAAATAGGTTTAAATTGCATAAAGATTTTAAAGTTGAATTTGGTCATTCTCGTTGTGGGTCCAAACAATTATTTTATTGCTTGATTTCTGTTTATCTTGGCTCATGTTGGTCCTTTCATTCCTTTTACTAAGTTTTGTTTTAAAAATTATGTTTATTTTTTCGTCATTTTTCAATTACGTTTTCATCTTTGAAATATTAAATTATTATTGAAATTCTAAAAACAAAATAAGTTTAGTTTTTAAGAATTTATTTGTGATAGTATTGATGAAAGTTGATAATAAAATATAGACAAATTTATAGATAAGAATAGTATTCATAAACTTAATTTTTGAAAACCACAAATAAAAAAATCAAATAGTAAATGAACAACAACAATTATTTAAAAACTAAAAACCATGTATAAAACCAACATCAGTGATTAAGAAACATTCAAACCTATCTACAACATATTTGTATTGAATATTCTCATCCTTTCTAGCATATTCTAAACTGCCAACAATGTTTAAGTGTTTAATAAGTATATACTCATTACTATTTCAAAGATACTTTGATCTCCCTCTCAATAATCATTGAACTAAAAAATGACATACTTAAGATAACTCTCTAATCAATTATGGCAAATATCAACAACAAATTATTGTTTGGTACAATATAATCGACAATTTAGTACCCGTATATGTAGTAGAGGGAAACTAATAATTATATAATATATTTGGAATTTAGAATGAAACTGCCACATTAAATAATCTTCCATAATAAAGTTCATCTCCAATTTCTAATTGATCTTTGTTTTGTAGAGCGTCATAAATAATTGTGTTTTAGAAGAAACTTTGCAGCAAGTTTGTTGCTTGCTTTATTCTCACCCCAACTCACCTCAACTTTTCCTTCTTCTCATATTTTTAATGGTTCTACCCATCAATAATTGTCACATTTCAAGAACTGACCTCAGATTCCGAAAACCATTTCCAATGACAACTCCGAAGACCAACTTCGAGCTCCGACAACCACCTCCGATGACAATTTTTGACGACGATATCCGAACTTCGACAACCACCTATGATGACAGTTTTGGTGACCAACTCCGAGCTTCGACAACCTTTGTACGACCAACTCTGATAATCAATTATGGCATTCGACAACCACCTCCGGTGACCCAACTCTGACGACCACCTTCACGCTACTAACTTTGATGCTCGATTGGCTCCAACAACAAACTTTGATGAACAACTCCAATGAAAATCACTTTCAATGATCACCTTTGAGCGAGCAACTCCGACGACCAACTTGGAGCTTTGACAACCACCTTTGACGACAAACTCCGACAACCAACTCTAACACCCCCTGCATGCGACTAATTTCGGACTCCGACAATCACCTTCGACTACAATCTCCAGTGAAAATCATCTTCGATGATCAATTTTGACGACCACTTTCGTCCGACCAACTTCGAGATTCGAAAACCACCTCTAGTGACAAACTTCAACAACTAACTCCAATACACATTCATGCAACCAACTTTAGGCTACGACAACTATCTCTGACTACAATCCAACAAAAATCATATTCGATAATCAACTTCAACAACCATGTCCGCTATTATAAGACTGATGACTTTTAAAGTATGTTGTACGGTTCTGTTAAAGTATGTTGTAAGGTTGTTGATTATATAAAAAATATTATTTTGTCTATATTAAGTGCAATATTTATACGTAAAAATTTGTAAAAAAATATTTTTATTTAATTGAATTCACATCTCAAATGAGTGTTAAGAATATTTAGATGAAAAGTATGTAACATATAATAAAAAATACCATAAAATGAAAAAAAAAAATGGAACATTTTCCAGCAAAAATTAATAACAAATAGAGACTTGTTTTTTTGATGATACTCCAAATTTAGAGGAAATAAAAATGAAATTGTTGAAGAAATGTGGGGACATTTCATTGGTTGTTACGATGATGAGGGAGATTTAACTAAAAAATCACGACATAGTAAAAATAGAAGAAGAAGAAAAAGAAGAAGATGATAATGAAATTCATCGGAAGAAAATTAGCTAGAATCAAAAGTTTTGATTTCGCTTTTTCATACATCTTATTTCAACTCTACGCTCCAAACAACTATTTATTATAGTTTTTGTCATCAAATGGATGGATATTCCCTTAAAAAGAGTTTTTTTTTCTTATTAAAAAAAACAAACCCTCCACTTTTCACAACCTCAATCTCTTCTTTCTACTAGCAGCGGTGGCCGGTGACATAAATGGGAGAAGAAAGAGATGCCGTAAAAACGGGATAAAGATTTTACAAAATATGAAAAAGGGAGAAAATTTCAGTAATTTTTGTGATTTGCAGCAATTAGTCAAAACGTGAACGGTGTATGCGATTTATCTACCCTATGTCTAGAATTAGTTTGGAAGCTACCCTATTTTTGTATTTTGTTTTTGAATTACATTATTTTTTTTTAAAAAAAATTCCCTCATTCACTTATTGGATACAAATTAGTAAAATTTTATGATTTCTTTCTCATACATCCAACAAAGTGTAAAAGTACTTAAACAGTTTTATGATAACATCCTGTGATCTTCGACCCATCATAAGGACTCAAAATTTAGAGGTTCTAAATTGAAAAAAAGTTCTTAACCAAAAAAAAAAAAGAAAGAAAGAAAGAAAGAAAGAAAGAAAGAAAAGAAAAGAAAACTTCTTCAATAATGTGTGCGTGCTTGTGAATGTATAGAAGTTGACCAAACTTTTCTTTCTTCGTCAATTCTTCACCTTTCATTTTTCTCTCCTCTTCAATCAAGAAAAACTCTTCCAATTCCTTCTTTTGTCAATTTCCATGACTAAACTAAATATTAAACCTTTTAATCTTCTCTCTTATCATATTAAAAAAAAAAAACTTATTTATCCCATTCTAGTTTCAACCTTTCTTCAATTATATTATACTTAACTAGTAATATGTGAACAAGTTGATTGGCCATTTTTCTTCACAAGAGTTTAAATGATGACACTTTTTAAATAAAATATCATTGTTATATAGTTATTTGGTGACATTTTTTAGTTTCATAAAAAAAAAGCCATTTTGGAGTTTTATTAACAATATTCTTGTGTAGGTAGAGAACCGGTATTTTTGGAATTCTTTCGCCCCCATATCTCCACATGGGAAGGACACGGAGACTTGAAAAAAGGGGATCCAATCAACTTGTTCTGACCTAGGATAATAAGCTCATAAGCTTATTGAGTTATTATTATTTTTCTTTTGTAAAAAACAATCGTATAATTTGATGAAATTTGATATTATAGAATTTTGTCTTTGTTATAAAATATTTTAGGACCCCATTTTGAAAAGTATCAAAAGGCTCATCTCATTTGGGATGGGCCTCACTCTATTGCTTCAATGTTTCTCATGCATGCAAAAATTTTGAAGTAAACTATTTACAAACTATGCTAAAATAAACCAACTTTACTACGTAAATAACTTTCATAGAGTGAAAATTCAATTAACTTAAAATCTTAGTTTGGGATCCCCTAAAACATAAGTTTAAAACTAGGAAAAAAAAATTAAAGACTCTAAACATTTAACTACCGACAAAATACATGAAAATATGTATGGAAGTCTGGCTAGTCCCATTGGCACAATCATATAATCTTCTTGTCATTTGTCAGTTTTTCCTTGCTCTTACCTGAAAAACCTAACAAAATAAAGGATGAGTATAAAATAATTTAGTAAGTGGCCCCATTACTGGGATCAAACTATGTAATCACATATAGTGAGTGCTTTGAGATCAGTGGGACATGCATACTCTAATTGTTTCTAGATGGCCATGTAAGTGGATAATCTGTCCCGTCCTATCACGCATGTCTAGTGGCTTAAACGCGCACTGTCATAACGTGGAAATGAACTTATCGATCCACAATATCATACATGAAAATGAATCCATTGGTTCACGACATCATAACATGGAAGTGAACTTGTAGTCTCACAATATCATAACATGGTGGTGAATCCGTCAGTCCATGGAGCTATAACATGGTAGTTAAGTTGTCGGTCCAAGGAGCTGTAACATGATGAACCTGTCAGTCCATGGGAGCTATAACATGGATGTGATAGAAGGGTAGATTATCACTACCTAATTAACATGCAACATTCATATCATCAATGGTCCCACACTATAAATCTTACATATCGACTAGTTTAGTCATTTTCATAATATTCATTCCTATCATGAATCATATTGTCGTCATAACAAATAGAAATTGCTCATAAAATTAAGCATGCTAATGACAATCTTTTTAGCCACACAAAACATAACAACATATCTCATTCATCCCTTAACATGCTTTTACAACTTAACCAACAAAATCTCATCATCTTTAACTAGGCGTCTGGCTTGAGGGTGTTCTAGTAATAGAGCCACTTGCCTTGAGAATAAGCCCAAACGTTGAAAGCAACCAAATTCCTTTTTATCTTGAATAAAAAGTCTTCTTGAATCAACCCCTGATATGAATTGGAATTAACTTAGATTTGTAGGGCTTAAACCAAATGTAAAACTCATGTCTCCAAGAGAACTTATCTAAATATAGCTTGACCCATGATTGATTTCCAACTTTTCTCAATAATTCAAACCAAATTCATCAAGAAGGAATTCAGACATCGTCGGACAACACGATAACACTTCCAAATTTTATCCATTAAATTTTAAATTGAATTATCTTAATCCAATAATCCATTATGATTACTCAGACAATTCAAATTTTTGAACAAACAACTATCCATTTACTAGAAAATGCGACTAAAGTTCTACGTTAACTAAAACAATGTAAGGTGGTGATTATGTATGTCTAAAAAATAAATTTAGGTCAATATGTAAAATTTTATTGTTCGTAACTAGTAGTATCAAAGCTATACCCTTGATTTAGTTGTGGTGGTGTGCTTCCATAAATAAGAGTTAGATTTGGTTACAAATGATTATTTTCAAAGAAAACACACAAAGAGGACTATTTGAGAAGCATACCAAATATTTTTGAAAGTTTTGAGGATAAACTTTTTAATTTAACCTTAAAAAATGGGTGGTTTTCGATTTCAAAATTTAAATTGAAATTCAAAAAAATTGAACGTAGTGGCAAAGATTGTAATTAATAAAACTGTAGGAGGTCAATTAGGTCATAGCGTTCTTTAAAAACCCAAAAGATCTTGCCTCTTTACTCCTCTGTCTTCCCTTGTCGCTCGGCTTCTCAGCCAAGCAGATATAAAGCCCCTCTTTCTCTCTCACTCACAATTCTGGATCCCTAAATCTAGGGCTTCTTTACTCTGAGGTAAGTCTTCAATTCCACGAATTTCTCGCCTTTCTTTTTGTTTCGGATTAATTTTCCAAGTTCTTTCCTTATCTGTTCTTACTCCGTGATTTTCCCTTACTCTTTAACTCCACCTGTGTTAATTTCGCATTCAATCATCTCTTAATTGTCATTTCCCGATCTCGTTTTTTTTTTTTTTTCCTTTTTGTGTGTGTGTGTTCTGGGTCTTGTTTGTTTGTTTATCTTTTGAACTCTGACGTTTGTATGTTGTGGGTTTGTCTTTGGAAGCTACGTTGTATTTGTGGTGAATTCTTAATTCCCAGATTTAGAGTTGTGTATTGCATGGAAGGGGATTTCGTATTTCTTGACTGTGTTTTTTGTTTGAAGGGAATCTGGAATTGTGTAAAGGAATGAGAAATGTTTTGATACGAGGAATGAAATGTTCCTATGTCTACTTGAGGTCATGTTTGACTTTGTTTTGAATTGTGAATTGGAGATGGGTTTTCTTTTTTTCCCTTTGGTTATTTTAGATGTTTTTTATATTTATTATTTTTATTTCGTTTGGCTGAAATAGAGTGGTTTTGATCTGGGTACCTTCAAATGGTGTTTCTAGAACTGTTTTCAGCTGCATGTTTATCATTGAAATTTCTGCCTTTTGTTGGGGATGATATTCTGTTCTGGAAATGAACTCTTGAGAGTTGTTTTCTGGTTTATACTAGGTTGTTAATTAGTGCAATGGGAGTTTTCCATGTCTCACTTGTGTTTGATGTAGCTACGAAGTTTCAGTTGGGATTCATTTTGCTTCTCAAGGATTGGTTTTGAGAAATGGATCCATTGCCTTCGTTTGTTCCCCTCTAATAACCAAACTCATCTTGTTCATCCCCCCCCCCCCAAAAAAAAAAAAAAAAAAAAAAAAAAAGAAGAAGAAGATAATTAGTGGTTCTACACCTCAGTACTGCTGCCACTAGGTTGTTGTTATAATCATTGTTTCAATATGAGTTAGTATTTAATTATTTAATCGTTCAGATATTTTTACTCATCTCTCTCTCTCTCTCTGTGGCTGATTAGATTTGACTTATTTTTGTTTTCCTCATTATGTGTAAAGGGATCTTTGTTCGTTTATCGGGATCACAATCAAGTACTGCAAGATGGATGGTTCATATAGCTTTTGGCAATTGGGCGATGAGCTGCGAGGTCAGACGAAAGTCTCTGAGGATCATAAATGGTTATGGGCTGCATCTAAACTGGCTGAGCAGACAAGATCAAAGGGGGAGCGCCTCAATAACCTTGATTTTTCAAAGAGCGCTCTTGATGCACGGCCAAGGGAAAAGTTTGGTTTTCAGGAAGATAACAAATTTGAAAGCTTCAACTTTAACATGTTGAGCTTGGATTCAAAAATGACCGACCCTGTTAACAAAAGTTCATTAAGGAATGGAATTTACAACATGAGTGCAGTTTATGGCAAAAACAATACAAATGTTGCTGGAAATCTGCCCGGTACCAAGTACAGTGGCAATGACTATGTCAACAAAGATCTTACCAATTACAGCAGTACCAACAATAACGTTGGCGAAAATGCGAACTCCATCAATGCAATTGACAAAAGATTCAAGACATTGCCAGCAACAGAGACACTGCCCAGAAATGAAGTGCTTGGTGGATACATCTTTGTCTGTAACAATGATACCATGCAGGAAGATTTAAAGAGACAACTTTTTGGTAATTGTGCTTTTCCCCTGTTTATTTTTTCTAACATTGGAAACAGAATGAAGGAGCAACTCTTATTATGCTGCATATCTCCTATTTTCATTTTGTTTACTGTGTGATTATGAAGATGAAAGGTTGGAATTTCTGAACTAATTTGCTTGGAAGAATTTTATCACGTTTCACTCATTAAATCAAAATGAATGATTAGAACTTTATATTCAAAAAATCAAACCTGTAATAGCTGTGGCTAGGTTATGGGAAATAGTTTGCGGCACAATCTCATATGCTTTATTCTTTGTGTGTTTTGCAGGTTTGCCACCAAGATATCGGGATTCAGTGCGTGCAATAACTCCGGGCTTGCCTCTGTTTCTCTATAACTACACCACCCATCAGTTACATGGCATTTTTGAGGTCTGTTATCTTTACTTTTCCAGTTTCTTACATCAAGTCAAACATCTTGTTATTGTATACTATATCTGTGTTTACAATTATGTGTGATTACTGATAAAGAACATACCAATAGCCATTATGACATGTCTGATACGATCATGTCAAAATGGCTCAGTTCGAAGTTTCTCTTTTTATTTCTTATATTTACAGTATCATTAATGCCATGCCAATAAGATAGTAGATGTTATATATTATTTGTTACTGAAGAATCTTTAATTGTTAATATTTTTGGACATTGAAACTCATACAAGGGAAAAGTGAAATATTGATTGAAGTTCGTTCTTTTTGGGAGTAGTTGTTTGGTAACTGGATTTGAATTCTGCTACTTATTTTGTTTCACGATTGGCTACTGCAGGCAGCAAGTTTTGGGGGCTCCAACATCGATCCAACTGCTTGGGAAGACAAGAAATGTAAAGGTGAATCCAGGTTTCCAGCTCAGGTAGTGTCTCATCTGCAGTATTCCATTTTCTCGACCAGCTGTTCAGGAGGCCAATAATTTGCTAATAGAAGTCTCTCTTTTTCCCAAATTAATAGGTAAGGATCCGCATTAGAAAACTCTGCAGGGCACTAGAAGAAGATTCCTTCAGGCCAGTCTTGCACCACTATGATGGTCCAAAATTCCGTCTTGAATTATCAATCCCAGAGGTACTGCAACATTCCCCCCTCCAATCGTGTCGTCTTCTCCGTTCTCTCCATTTAACTTTCTTTCCCCCTCCCCTTGTATGTTTCAAATACTTATTCTGTATAAGTTTTGTTTGGTGGTGGTGCAGACATTGGATCTTCTAGACCTGTGTGAGCAGGCGGGTTCAGCATCATAAGTTAATCAACAATGACAAGCTTATGCATCACAGAAAATGGCAAATGAAGAGGGCTCAATGGTTTCTGTCCGCTAAGGCTAAGACACAGACTTTCCAAAGAGCGCAAGCTTGGGATAGTCTGATCAAGCAGAGAGAGTAGTGAGTTTGGTGAGTGGAGGCTTAAGCCGAAATAAGTAAGGGAAAAAAAATTTGTATCTTCTTCTTGTATTGTTGTATTGTATCATCAGACAAGGTGAGTAGATAATGTAATAGTGAATGATAGAAGCCATATATATGGATGAAAAAAAATGCAGCCATATTTAAGGCTCGTGTGTTTCTTTTTATTGAAAGACTATTTTATGAATTGGTGCTACACAATAGGCACTTTTATCGTCTTATATTTGGTTTGAGGGGGGGGGGGGGAACAAAAAGAAGTTACTAATGAAAGATGAAGAGATTTGGACATTGAATTGTTGTTTTTAGTTTTTAGTTTTTATAATTTGAAGTTCGGCTTAAATTTGAAGAAAACTCGGTGCATTTAGATGGCTGAACTGATTATTATGGTTAGTGATTAATAGTCATAATAGTTGAAAATGCCTACGGGAGTCCCACACATAGGGTGGGCAAGAATGACTCTTGATTTAGATTTATTTGTGCAATATTACTAATGATTGATTCATTGACATTCAAGTTTCAATTGAATATTTTTTATAGTTAGGATTAATAAGGTATTTTCTCTGCTTACGAGTAAAATAAACAATGGTAAGGAACGTGAAAATCAGAAAAAAGAGAAGAATGCATCTGTGGTGGATGATCTACAAACCGATTTGCCGAGGACTCTAAGAGGCCAAATCATGAGTAATTGAGTTACACTTGTACATGACAACGAGAAAGTCATAAATTTATCTATAATTCAATATGTTACGGAGGGAAGCAACAAAAGTTTGAATCTAATCAGCGTATCTATCTTTTCATGTTGAGAGATTTCATGTGATGGGAAATATGCTTCAGCCAAGAGAGAAAAGACGTTAGCTTCAAAAATTGATAAGGAGTTAGACCAACGAAGGAGAGAATAGAGTTTTATACGAAGAAAATGAAGCTAAACAAGTTCAAACTAATTCAAATGAAGCTCATGCCGACAATCAATGGAAGGTTACTCAAAGTCCACCCAATCAAGAAAGATTAAATGCTTGCTTCCTAACTAAGTTTCAATCTTATGACGAAGAAATACTATCTTTGGAGCTCCAAAAGTCATTTGGACACTGAAGAGATAATGAATATTCATTCACATATTTAATGTCATTTGTATCTATTTATTTCATGTATTTACATTTATTGAAGGTTCATGTATAAACTTGGTTGGGGCTAAATTTTAAACAATATAGGGTGAAAGATTGTATCCTTTCATAGTGTCTTTTCAATTAGTATAAATATCGATGTATTTTTGTTATTTGAAGATAGAATTGAAATTTGAATGGATTTATCATAGAGTTTAATCTCTCAAATTTTTATGCTTTCTTTGTATTCTTGTGTTTAGAATTCATATTTTAGAACTTTCAATCTAAATTTGATCTATTAGATTGTGAAAAGTTTGTGATCCTAAAATTAAGAACAAATTTTTCTTTCTTCTTGATCTTTGATCATCTTTCCAAGCCAAATGTATTTAGCTTTCTTGGAGTTATTTATCAATTCATTAATAAGGATCATTCTTATTATTGCCGTAGGGGTTCACTTAAGAGGAGTTCTCAAACGTAATCGATGCAGCTTACTTATCATTTGCCTTCATAAAAAGCGATGATAGCCAACATAGTTTCAACACTAGAACTACTAACAATAACTCCAAAACCCATGTCCGCATCGACAAAAGCCGCCCATTTACCTTGAAGGGATCCAAAGGAGGAGGTGAGGATTCAAATATTAGAATATTTAATCACTTTAAGTCATATTTGATTTATACAAATAAAATCTCATACAATTAAGCCGCGTCAAATAATATTTTCTTTTAAGTATTCATGCCAACATAAGTACAATTTTAGGGTCAAGATACCAAAATCATCTCCACTCATATGTTCAAATAATCAACTAACATAATTCAAATTATAAACATATGTATTCTCGAATCTTATTCTTTGTTTGAGATTCATATATATTTTTTTAAAATTTTCATAGAGATTATTAGGGTTGGTAGACAATCTGAAAACATAAATTTGAAAACAAGCGATTCAGTGAAAAAGGATTCAATGAAAACAAAGTTGTATTTCATGTTTTCATGTATGTGTTTGGTAGCAAATTCATAAATTAAATTCTTTATTTAAACAAAATTTCAAAATGTGATGAAAATATATTTAGTTATTTACTAATTAGGTAGAATATAAACTATTACTAATTAATTTTTGAACTTGTTTTATATTAAAAATTTTGTAATATCATTTAATATATAATATATTAACAGTATAATTGTTATTGTTTTTATCATAATAAGAAGCTGTTAGATTTTAGATGAGGGAGGTGGGTTTAAAGGTTGATGGGCGATCAACGGTCAAAGGAAAACGAAATGGCGCCAAATGTTCACCATAAGTACGGTCAGTGGCCGTAAATCCAAAACGTAACCCCAAAACAAAATATCATCAGCCTCTTTTCATGCCCCAATCAAACCACTAATCTCCATTTCCCTCTCTAACCTCTTCCTATCTCTCTGCTTCCATGGCTTCAATTCCCTATTCTTCCCTCTGCCTCACCACAAATCCTGTTCCTACCCGAATCGGATCTCCATCCTCCCACAGATTCAATTTCACTACCCTCCGAATCGGATTCCGAATCCAATCGCCGGTCACTACGAGAATTAGGTCTTCCGTTTGCAGAGCTGCCTCCCTCGCCTTCCGAGACCTTGATGCCGACGATTTCCGTCATCCTCTCGATAAGCAGGTTCAAAGTTCTTCTCGTTTCTTTAACTGGCTCTATGAATACATCTTTTTTGAGATTGATGAAGTTTCTTGTTTGCTATGGAAATGAATTTCTTTTAACTGTGCCTCTGACTGATATGAGACAGGTTAGTTTTGGGTCATGTGTTAGATTCAACTTTAAATTTGGTTTTCAAAATAAGTTTTTAAAATTCTTTTCGAACTTCTTTTTTTTCTTTTTTTTCTTTTTTAATATTCCCTTTTCTTCCTTTCTCTCATTTCTCTCTCTAAATTTCCCTCCCTCTCTTCTTCCTTTTGTCAACTTTCTCTAGATCCCTTCTCTATATTTCATCTCCAGTAATGATATCACTCGGTTCCTTGTATTTGGTCTATGATGATGGCAACCGCGACAAGAAGCAGAATTTTTTTTAATTCTTCTGGCAATGCGGGATGATTCATGGCAACGAATGGAGCTTTTCTAGGTGCCAAACGAACCACATGCAGAGAGAAAGTGACTAAAAACTAAAGCAAGGATCAGAGCTAGAACAAGAACAAAACGAGATAACGAAAATAGAGCAGGAAAGTGAGCTAGAACTAGAATTAGAATGAGGAAAAAAAAAAAAAAAAAATCCGAAAAAAGGCTTGATGACCTAGCAAAAGGTTTGAATACTTTGTTTTGAAAAAGCCAGTCAAATTACATTTAAAAAAAAATTTAAGGTCATCTGTACAAAGAACCAATTAGTTTTTCTTCATATTTGTTGGGTGTGTTCCGAGAATTTATTTACAATGTTTGTTCTCTGATATTGATAATGGAAGTTTATTCTAATTCTGATACTGATTTGAAAGGTACTTTTGGTTTTCGAGGCTTGATGCGTAAGATATGAAATATAAAAATGAGAAGATACTGACATTGTAGGAATTCAAGCTTGGACCTATTGTTGTGATACCATTTATACTGCATTAGACCAAGAAGTTTAAGCTTTTGATTTAGACTAAGTGAATTAATCTTTTCAATTCGTTATTTCACTCCAAAAGAATTCCTCATAACCATTAACGGAGTCTTCTCTCTTTCTGATTTTGACTCAACATTTAATACATATTATATTCAAGTCTCTAGAAAAACAAAAGGATTGTAAAATTGTCTAATAAAAAAGAATTCTATTTCCTACAAAATTTGAAATTAAACTCAATGGTGTACTCTACGATGTTAGATGATAGAAGTAACTTATGTCGATATCCTTCTTTTTAATTAAAAAAAATAATTATGTTAGTAGTCAGATACTTTGTTGCTTAAGTCAAGCATTGTTCTTTCATGCAGAACACAATGATATTGCGGGCAATTCCAGGGTTGAGCGAGCTGGGGAAGGTTTTATTGGGTAAGACTGAGAACTGAAGAACTTCGGAATGATTATTGAGCATCCAGTTGATTTGGACATACCTATCAGAAACAATTTTCTGCTTTTTCTTTTGAGTATCCATAATTTATTGTTGGGACATGACTGAGTTGTTAGTTGTTACAAGTTGAATTAATCTTGTGAACCTGTTCCAGTTAATGAACTTACAAAAGAGCTTTAAGAAATCTGATCTGCCATCAGGTTGGTGACGTTTTCATCAAGATGATTAAATCATTAAAGACGGTATATCAACCTTTCTACAGAAACATATTATATGTATATGGTCACGTGAGCATAAATTATTTTCTTTTTATATATGTGAGTGTTTGAGCTAGCTAGCACACACCTCAACGATTTTCAAGAGAAACCTGCCTATCCTACTACATTTTATTACTAAGAAAGCGCATAGGATATTAAATTCTAGGTAGTTGTTGACCAACATGACTTGAATCCGTTTTCTCTAAGTCCTTTACAATTTACATTGGTCTTATTATCCACTATGCCAACTTATATGGGTTATACGAGCTGATCTTATTTATTTTTTTTGATATAGTATATATTTCAAATAGTTTCTTCCATACTGGTTTGCTGCTCTTTGGCTACATAGTGCTATTATTTTTTTCCTGTTTAATGGTACTGTTGTTTCATCATTGCAGGAACCGTGACTGAGCAAGTCATGCTTCTTGAGAACATAGGAACATCAATTCTTGTTTCTAAAAATCAGGTTTTTCAACCCTAAAAATCCATCCAACAATAGTACTTTTTGTAATATGGAAAATTGGATGATGAGCATTTGTTGTTCCTTATTATGTGAACGTGATGGGATTGAGCCTGGGGATTTTACTACTAGTGTTTAGCAAATGTTTCTTCCTTTTTCAGCTTTCAGATCTTCATCAATTGATGATTGAGGCTGCCAAAGTACTGAATGTTGAGGCTCCAGATCTATATGTCCGTCAAAATCCTGTTCCAAACGCTTATACTTTAGCCATAAATGGTAAAAAGCCGTTTATTGTTGTTCATACTGGCCTTGTGGAGCTTCTTACACAAAAAGAATTGCAGGTCAGCAGTTATCTTATGCTGTGATCTCATCAATAGCATCCATGCTAACCAGAATTATACATATCTGATGCAGTCTAAGTTTAGCCTCTCAAGTTACTGATTCAATTTGTATCTTCAACTTTTGTAATACCAAAAAAAAAAAAAAATAAAAAAAAATAAAAATAAAAAGAATAAAAAAACAAAGAAACAAAGGAACAAAAAACATAAAACAAAACGGAAAACAGAAAATGCTTAGCCCATACATCATTGATCAAATACATGGCCAAACCATAATGTGGAACTCACGTATATTGTTATTTATTATTTCATTTTTGCATGTTTGTTGTCCATCATTTTGTTTCTTATTGATGCTATGTGTCGCATGCCGTAATTTTCTATCACTTGAAATATTCAGGCTGTTTTGGCTCATGAATTGGGTCATCTAAAATGTGATCATGGTGTGTGGCTTACATTTGCGAATATTCTTACCCTGGGAGCTTACACTGTACCTGGTAAGCATTTAAATCACGGTTTGATTAGTATAATATAATTATTGGGGCTATTTGTTGATTGGTCCTTTTGGAGAATGAAAGAGCACTAACTATTAAGCATTAATGCAATTGTGCAACATTCTAATTCTAGAACAAGTCACTGTTCGTGTGCACACAAAAATTTTAGCATGAAAGTAAGTAATTTTGCTTCATGTTAATTCACGGCAAACATTATGATGTGATATTTAAACGGAAAAATAAAACCCAGGGATTTGTAGGCTCAGGGTAAAAGTATTTAAAAAACATGCCTAAATTTCATTTATTATGTTTTATAGGGCTTGGTGGATTTTTAGCTCAGAACTTAGAAGAACAGTTATTTCGTTGGCTTCGAGCAGCAGAGCTAACTTGTGATCGTGCTGCCCTTCTTGTTGCACAGGATTCTAAAGTACAGAATTTATTTAACTAGAAACCTCATATTCCTTCTGAATCTCTCTCTCTCTCCCCCTCCTTATCTGTAGATGAATTTTATTTTTGAAACTTCTTTTCTCATCTATTTTATTACTCATTTGCTCCAACAAGAGGTGGTCATCTCTGTTCTGATGAAATTAGCTGGGGGCTGTCCATCTATGGCCGATCAACTGAATGTGGACGCCTTTTTGGAGCAAGCTCGCTCATATGACAAAGCTTCTTCAAGCCCCATAGGATGGTATATAAGGTGAATAATTTGTGAAGCGTATAAAATATAAAGTTATTTCAGTCTATGTTCTTATCTAGCTGATTGTGTTTGCAGAAATGCTCAAACAAGACAACTCTCACATCCTCTACCTGTTTTACGAGCACGTGAGATTGATGATTGGTCAAAAAGTCAAGAATATAAAAATCTTTTGAAACGTGGAACAAAGATCAATTATGTTGAAACAGCATAGCTGCCTTGCGTACATAATCAGAAATATTGACAGTTACAGTACCTTTTATATGGTAAGTGATTCTGAGTTTCTTTTTATCCTTTTGTCCAGTGGCTGTGATGTCGATTACCTTAAACATTAATAGGATTACATTACTATGACTTATATTCTTCACATATGTTTTTTTATCTTAGTCTACGTTACCATGACCTTTATAAACTTAAACATCAATATGATCGCATAACTATGAAAATCAAATGTGATCAATAATAGGTCATCTGTTACAGTAGTAGTGTTTTGTTTGTGGAATGATGGAATCCTTATATCACATTCTATCGTGGAACTGGAAGCATGTTAATTTTCTGATTTTGTATTATATACTTGATCCTTCCTGTACATTATCTTGTCCAAGGCTAAAAGATGTGAAAAATGGCGCATGACAGAATGAACTGCTGTTTAGAGTATACTACTTTGGAATTTAGGATGGTATCGTTTGTTAGGTACATGGGAGGATATTTTTCACTATGCTGCCATCATCTTGCTAAAATGTTAAAACAATTTTTACGGTATCCATGGTTAAATTACAAGATTAGTCCTTAAACTTTTAGTTTTGTGTCTGTTTGAGGCTTGTACTTTAAAAAGTGTATAATAGGTCCCCAAAATTTTGAATTATGTTTTCAATATCCTTCAAATTAAAAAAATGTTTATTAGGTCATTGGATTTTTTATTTTGTGTTGAATAAGTCTTTGAATTTCATATTTAAAATTCAGTCTAGTTAGATAAAAAAATTGAAAGTTTAGGTTCCATTAGACACAAAATTGAAAGTTGAAGGATGGATCTATTAAACATAAAATTGGAAGTTGAAGGACTTATTAGATATATTTTAAGTCCAAGGACTAGTTAGACATACAAATGAAAGTTCAAAAACCTACTAGACACTGTTTTAAGTCTAGTGATGTCCTACATGGAAACTTAAAAGTTCAGGGACTAAACTTGTAATTTAACCGTATCCATTTTATTAGTTGGTTTAATACATCTGGTGAAGTTACAGATTTCCTTGATGGAATCATCATTTTCTAGTCCTCGCAATTGTATGGTACTGTAAGCATTTCTATCATCTCTATCTGATACGCTTAGCATTGTGTTTCGTTATTTTGCATCATTTACAGGTCATCAAAAGGCCAATACAATGGACAGTGTATGAATAGCGCTCCACCATTGACGATTATGTTCCAAACTTCCTAATTGGAGGCTTCTTAGATATTCGTGTCATATGTACAACAAAGTTCAGTGTTATCGTGACACGAAGCAGCATTTTCAGAATTTACATCGACACAGAGGTGGTATATAAATATTCATTGCTTCCAGTTCGGTAGCAAATTATACTCAATCTTAGATAAGAATTTACAACAATGTAAATGTACTGTACTGTAACAATTACTGTGGCTCCTTTTTATCTCCACAAATAAATAAAGTATACTTCGTTTGAGACAAAATACAATGTTTGCTGGTTTTTATTCTGAATTTTCCTCAAAGAAGAAAGGTACAGCAATAATACAGGTTTCCTAACTTGTCAAAATGTTGAAATTCCTCGACACTGCCCTCAGAGAAAACAGATGATTATAATCAAACACAGAAGAATCACACTCTTCCACGGCACAGAAATTCTGAGCCCGTGAGAAACACTCAAAATGACATCATCTATGACTGGACCACAGAGGTCTCCATCTTTTGTTTGGGATGTAGTGTAGCTAAGGAATGTGATTGTATTAACATCAGGAGCTGCTGCATTGAATGTCATGGAGAATTTTACAGCTGAACCTGTTCCATTACTCTCCAGTGTGAAATTCCGAGATGTAGATCCAGCTTGAACACCAACAAGAAATGTAGCTTTGCACGAATCATTGGCATCACCCAGTGTGAAATTCAAGGTATAAGAAGAACCTGCCTGGAGTTTCGGTGCTGCTTGAACTCCAGATGAAACTCCTGATACCAACTCTACAGCAGCATTGCCTTGTGGTACAAAGAAGTGTTTTGAATTTATGTATCTGACTTTCCCCAGGATTGCCCACTGTATTAGTGGTGAAAAGAAAGGAGTAGGAGCTGAATCCAGCAGAACTCCTCCCTCTGAGCTCTCAAGAAAATCTGGTCCGTATTCAAATCTTCCATTGACTACTAAGTTGTCTGCGCCAATCAAGAGCACCAAATATATCTTAAGTGAAAGCTTTTTGAGATTTACAATATTATTTTCGAGTTTTCGTTTTATAAGGATTACCAGAAAGCTTGTGTTGATATTAGCTGACCTTGTTACTCAAATTAAGTTTTTCTAACACTTTGCTTTTTTTGTATTATTTTGTTATTCTCTTCCTCTCACCCATCTTTCTCTCTAGAACCAATGATGGAAGATGGTGAGCAAGACCAAGGAGTGAGATCAAGAAGAGAGAGTGAGAGGAAGAATCCAGCCGCGAAGGGGAAAGAGTTGCAGAAGGGAAAAAAAATCAAAGAAGCGAAAGGAAGGAGCGATATGTGATAGGAAGAAATGAGATCCATGTTCGCCGCTCAGTCCATAGAGCATGTTTGTGGGTTGAATCGGTAATTTCACAATGCGCTTGCTGAAGACCAAATTTGATTTCAAGCAGTGGGTCAAATTTCATTTGTTCTCTTGGAAATGGACATCCATACGAAAATCCCAACGACTTGGTTAGAAATCGCCACCAGAAAAGCAGGGAGAGCGAGAGCACTAGTTTACTGATACAGGTTAGAAAAAATTATTTTGAGAAACTAGCTCTCATTGAGCTAGTGCGATATTTTTAGATGTGTCAGGCAAAATATTGATGGTTTTTGAGCACATTATGAGGATCTTAGAAATCATGTACTTACCACTGTCTGGCATCACTATACCCATTGTCTTGATATGAAGCGAGTCAATTGCAGGCCAACAGGTTGGTGTGGAATCGTTTGCTTGGCTTAGAATTTCAAGGTTTACAGGCTCTTCATCTCCCCAGCTGCCCAGATAAACGCCATGGACCTCCCATGGCTCCTTTCCATAATGCTGGCTAAAGCTAAACACCGAATCAGTATCCGGTGCAGAGATCTGTAATGGAGCTGTAACCGAACAGTTCTGACCACCTGGTGCAAACGCAAAGGTCAGCAAGTAACTCAAAAAATCCACATCGGCTTTGAAGGTCTGGTTGATTTTTCCATCTTCACCCAATAATATGGCATGTCCTTTGTCTGGCAACGAAATGTTTTTTATTTGGTCAACTGTTATGTACTCAACCGCCCCCTGAAATGTCCATCCTGGAATTGTGTTGTTTTTGTTCAGTGTTACTGATGTTTTGTTTGAATTCTTCGGCAGGTTTGACGGCGGAGATTCGAAATCTGCATTCTTCAGAAGTTCTGAAAATGAACAGAGACAATGTAAGAGAAGGAGATAAAATGGGGTTTTCTTCTTATTATTTTTTTCAGTTTCTGAAATTGTTAAAGCAGTGGCTGAGCTTTACCTCTGGATGTTACTCCGGTGGAAACAAGGAGGAGGAGGAGAATTTCCAGCAGTCGCGTTGATTGGTTGGAGGAAGAAGGGAGCCAGAATGCCATTGTCACGTGGAGAAATGGGTAGACTTTGACTTGGAGTTTGCAAGACAAGCAGGTACAGCTAGCTAGTTGAGTGGGTTTTATCATTAAGTAATGTGTCGTGGACAACCCAGAATATACTTCTAAAGAGGGAGCGTTTGATCGACTAAGTGAGGTTAATAAGTATGAGGTTAATATAGTTAATATATCGAAGTTAATAAGTTTTTGTTTGGAGTTTAGTATAAGGATAGAAGAAGAAGTTCTTTTGGTAAAAAAAAATAAAAATAAAAATAGAAACATTTAATAAATAAATGAAAGTAGCATATGGTCAAATGTTAAAGAAAAGATAACATTGCTACAATATTAGAAAATTTTCTGAGATGGACATTAATGAATTTGAAAGTACGACCAATCATGTGGTTTCCACTTGGCCTTGGCCATCCAATTGCCAGAAGATTCTAAGGGATGAGAACTGAAAGGAAACTTCCTTCCGCATAACATAAAATAATCATCGAGACTAATGTGATTTTTATTTTTGTTTCGAATTGGTCGGAGGCTCTTGACTTTGAAAAATCATACAGAGAGTTATCTGCACCCACAAATGATATAAGTACTAATGTTGCTTTAGCTTTACTCACATCGATAACACATTTCTATGTGGGTCTTAGCAAAAAAAAAAAAAAGGATTAAGTTTTGAATTCTCTCCTTTCAAATTATATTAAAAAAATTAATTCGGTAGTATTTCTTTAGTTGTACATAAGATTTTATTAGCTATAATTTTTTTTTGGATAGTAATAAATGTAACCATTAAATTTAAAGTACTAATAGATATAACACAATGAAAAAAAAGATTACAAGCAAAACTTTTAGATTCGACTCCCAGTATCTATCATTTCGTTAGTAGGAGTTTATCGAGAATATATTTGATTAATTTTGAAATTCTTTAAAAATATAACTTATACACATTTTCAATTATCATTTCATTTTTTTTTGTGCAAGTACATATTAACTTCAAATATTGTTCCGTTTCTTTTATAAGAAGTTTGTAAATCGTCGTACTTGTTTGGTAGAAATTTCTTATAATGATGTATTTGATTCCAATAGTATTTTTACTTTTCTTCATAATAATTTATATATTAATTCAATATAATTTACATTTATATAATATTTTTGTCTTTAATAAATTAATATTTTATTATCATGCATTCTGTTTAGATTAATTCTACATGTTATTTTGTAATACATATTAGTTTAAATTGTTTAAAATTTTATCTACAACATCACTAATAACTAAAATTTCATAAAATTTAAATATTAATTATTAAATATCCATGATTTCCATTATAATCTTTAAACAAAGATAAACATCATAATAATACTAAAAGAAAAACATTTCACAATATATTAATATGTATGTAATTTGGGGTGGATTGAGTCAGAAAAAAGTTATTGAACCTGAGGCCCAAATGACAAATTTGAAATTTTTTAGAGGAATTGGAGCAAATGACAAGAATTTCGTTTTGAAAAATAGCAAAATCAGTCAATAATAAGATGTATGGTAACTCATGTGACATGCACATGACCACAAATTTTTAAATACATGATTTGCCTTTGTCTGGTTTGTAGTTGTTACTGATGAAACTACAAATAATGGTAAGTATATAATCATAAACAAGGTTGAGTGTTGTATAGAGGGTAATTGCTTATTTTAATTGCCATTTCCCTCATGTAGTTAATGTAATTTACATATTTTATTATTAATTTAGGTTCTATTTAACTACTTTTCGAATCAATCTCATTTTAATTAAATATCCAGATTTTTCTATCAAATTTTCTATTTTAAATTTTCATAAATTATCAAATTTCATTTTAACTAATCAAAATTTAAATTTATTCTAACCTCTGAATTGTTTTTCATAATTTTATACATATTCTTAATAAATTAGTTGGATCTTTCTCATATTTAAATTTTTTTATATTATTAGATGTTTATATTATTTTGACATTTTGGAAAAAAAAAAATATCCATCACTATCATAAAAAAAATATCCATCACTTTTGTTATTCACATAAAGTGTTTATTTTCTTATGGTTTTTTTCACAAGGTATTGTTTTTGCTATGACTTTATAACGGATTAGATTTCTCTTTTCCTCTTTTCATTGATTTATTGATTTTCCTCTTTTCCTCTACATTTGTTCTTGTATGACGATTCAATCTTCTTTTATTTTATTATTATAATCAACTTTCTTTGTTTTTCGGCCAAAGAAGATGAAAACTTGTTCATCAGAGAGAATAAGAATTAGACACTACAATAAATTGGAACATCCACGGTTGCAGGGAATGTTGGAGAATTGCAATTATGATTTTTGTGTGGTAGTTGACTATTTTCTGATGTAGTATAGATATAAATTTAAACATATTTCCAGTTTGTCCTTAATGGGCTCTGAAAATTAATGATTCATGTTTCCAAATTTAAATGATATATTCTTCTAATTTTTCTCCAACAATATTTATTTGAATCTATCTTTTGTTATCAGATTCTGTTTTTTTTTTTAATGATTTGTTTATACATTTTGTTATTATATTAATTTTTTGTGTGTATATTATTACTCTTTATATACCTATTTATTATTTCGATAAGATTTGTTTTATATTGTTTCATTTTTTTAATAAAAAACCTAACCCTTATTTCCAAAGTTTCAATATATTTATAATTTTTGTGAAATTAAGCACTTTCTTCCCTACATGTTTAAAAATATATATTTTTTTTAAAAAAATCATAATTCTACTTTACCTCCCTCTTATCCTATCCTTTTATTTCTATATTTTCTATTTCTCATTTGCAACAAGCTTGTAGCCATAACATTTCCACAAACTCTCCCAGCATACCCTCATCACCACAGTTGCATCTTGGGTCACCTTCTTTAGAATCTTCCATTCTTTTTTTTTCTCACCGTCACCCTCTCTGCTACATTTTGGTTTGCAGTCAAATCTTCTTTTGCTCATTATCGACTTGTTCTCTAAGTAGCCGTATGCCACCAGTGGTGAGCATCAAACCACATATACACCATCGCCAATTGTTTCTCAGTGAGGTCCATATTGGCGAGTTTTTAGATTTTCAAACCCTTTCTAAGATTTTGACAATGCTATGTTTTTTTTTTTTTTTTTTTTGCTTTTAGAAGTTTAGGTAGAGTGTATTCGCAGTTTTTGAGTTGTTTTTTGAAGCATTGTTTTTTTATACTCAATTTGTTAGTCTTTGGGGTAGTTTGATCATTTACCAATTTGTATTTTCTATTATTTAAATTCGCTTTGTCATTTTTACAAATTTGAAATATTTTTGCCATTTTTCCAAATGAAATTTTAAATTTTGCTATTTCTCAAATTTTTAACCCAACCTAACTCAAGAATAAAACTAATCCAACCCAACTCTATTTGTATTGGATTGGGTAATCCAGGTTGTCGGATCATTTGAACACCTTTATTTATAAATAATAGGTTCATGGATTTAAGAAAATGTCAATAAATTTAAGGCTGTCAAGACAAATATCAAATTTCAAGGTTTATTTTGGAAAAATAAAAAATTGTTTCAAAATTGTGAAAATAGTAAAACAAAATTAAATATTAAAAAATAATAACTAAAAATTGTCAAAATTGCCCCTAACTAACCCTAAACCCATAACATTCGGAATTTGAAGGAAGTAGGTTCCAAAAATATCCAAAAAATAACGAATACGTTATATGTAAACAATGATCATGCTAAATAACGAATCTGACAAATTTCAAATCTACACCTACAATGAATTGTTATCACACTAAATAAGGCATGCATTTAAAACAATAAAAATAAAAACAAAACCCTAAAATCTAATCCCGATCCTTCCCAAATCAAAAGATAAACGACATTCCACATCCTTCTCATCCAGCAACCCAACTAATCATCAAAGGGAGGAAAAAAATCCATCTTTCCAGCGACCGCAACACAAAATCAAGGTTAAAAAGCCTTCCTTCTATTCCGACATCCCCAAAATCTAACAGAAATAGTAGAGAAATGCCTTGTCGACAGGTAATCTAACCCAATTTTTTTGCATTCTCAACTATAATCTTCTCCAAATCTCATTTCCCCATTCAAGACACTTCTTTATTGATAACTTGTAGAAATACAAGTTATTTAGACTGCCTTATCTAGATATTGCAGCCAAAAGTTAGTGAATATGCGTTAATTGTATGAAAATTAGCTCAGAATTACAATAATTATAAATTATCGCAATTACACCCACTAACATTTTTAAGCTGGAAGAAAAGGAGATTTTACTCTGTTTTGCAGGAAACCAAGTCACCGCTTGCGCTTAAGGCTCAAGAAGAACTGATCAACGCATCTCTGTCACATTGCGCCCGCCAATCAACAATGAAGAGACGATTAACGCAATGACGGCGCAATGCGATAGTCGATCCATAGCTGACTTTCAACTGCATGCGGTAATAAAAACAAACACCGCATGTGAACTCATGATCAAAAGATGCAGATGAGCAACGCAAAAGCGGAGGATTAAGACACGTGTACAACTAACGGTTGTGCAGAATTGACGGTCTGATTGCATAAGAGAAAGAATAATATCTCTCCATCTTCGGAATTTCCATAACAACAAGTGGGGACCACAAGGCCCGAGTCAAAGATCCTCACCTATAAATACCCCATAGATTTCAAAGAAAACTTATGCTACTGGATACGGGGCTAATTGCTGCCAAAGTGTTGAGAGAAAAGGCTGAGCTGAGTGCTTAATTAAAGAAATTCAAGAAGAAGACTAGACAAAGCCGAGAGGTGAGTCTCAGTTCTATTCTGCCGAATACCCGCCGAGAAGCTCTGTGTTGAGAACCTTGCTACTGGTTGAGCAAGCCTAAGAGGGAAGCTCATCCATCCATCTGATCCATCCAATCCGGCAAGCAGATCTCCACCAGAATCGGTGGCAAGACGTTGACGCTTGTTTGTATCTACTCTATCTCTTTTCATCATTGTATTTCACTTTCTTTATCTCTTCATTCACACACCATGTATCAAACGCTTAATAGACATATTAAAGGTTTCGATTGCTTTCATATTCCATTTTTTGTCTACTTCCATTCCTCCGTGAATCATTTTCTTCTTCTCTTTCTTCTCTCGCAAATTCTTCTTCAAATTGCTCAGAGGCCAGCAATAGACACTGTTCCTCCTTGTGCTTCTGTATCCCTTCAAGTATGGCAAGCTCATTGTTGCGTCACATTTCTTCAAACTCCAATCTTCTTCTTCTATTCCCCTCTGCGATGATGAGCTTGCCCCTCTCCATTTTTTCTTGTTTCTCCTCCTCTTCTTTTCTTTTTCTCTCTTTCTCTTCCAATGCCAAAATTAATCTCTGAGGGTCAATAGTGGACCCTTGCGGTGCATTCTCCTTGCGACGCCGCATTAGGGGGGTTCCCTCTGCTTCTTCTCCTTCATCGATCGCAACCATTTGCATTATTTCGGGTTGCGTTGGGTTCATCAACTGTGCCTTTTCCCTCTTATCCTCCCTTACGGAGGTTGATTCTCCATCTATCTCCGGGCTCGTAGCCCTTTGCCTCGCTTCCTCTTCTTTTCTCAGGCGCCTCATTCATGCCGGCGCATTTTCTTTTCTTCTTTCTCCTTCTTCTTTCTTTCCTTCCTGGCCTTCATATCTTCATCATCATCCTTTTTCTCTTTATTCTTATCTTCTTTGCGATGATGGGAAGATTCAGCCTCCCCAGCATTTTTTCCCTTGTTGTTGTTGTTCTTCTTCTTTTTCTCTTCAGCCACCTCTGGTTGCGCCTCTCCTACAACCTCCTCCAACGCAACTTCAGCCTCCTTGGCCTCTTCCATCGCAATCTCTTCTTCTTCTCTTCTTGGCGGTCCATCATAGGCTTCTACGTTGGCAATTTCTTCAGGAATCTCTAGGGCCAGAACATCTTTTCCCATTTCTTCTTCAGTCGCCACTGCCTCCGCCACCATTACTCTATCCGCTACCACTACAGTCTCCTCCTCCGTAGGTAGTGGTTGATTTACAACCCCAGCCTCGGGCAGTCCATCTCCTAGCTCCAAGGTACTAAGAATATTGCCAAACACTTCCGTATCGTCATGTCTCTTCCTTTCACTTTCAGTCGAGATGGCAGGTGTTGGTGATGGAAGACTACCATGGTGAATCTTAATCGAAAAGTTAATGAATTTGAAGGAAAACAAAAGGTTGTTTGAAGGTTCGGGAAAAATTGAACAAGGTGAAATGTTGAGCTAATTTTAGGTTGTTGAAAAGGATTTAGGAGCTAAAAAACAAAGGTTAGTTAGTTTAAAGGTTGTTTAAGAAATCTATTTAAGAAACTTGTGTTCAATTTGGTTAGAAATGGTGAAATTTGTACTAGCGAAACAGGGGTGTTAAGTAGAGCTTGTCGGCTAGAAATTGAAGAAGATAAACTCAGTAGGCACATCACTCAACACTCTATGCCTGCGTTCGCACGCCTTATATGTTGCCTTGTGCCCGCGCTAGTCGCGTACACTCCACGCCTACTGTGTGTCTAGCAGTGCCCACCCATGCATCCAACATCACATACACCTACATGCCCAACGCCTAGCAACGCACACCTCACTTGCTAAGTTCGACACCTAGCACACCTTGCATCCAACGCCTAACACACATCTCATAGCGCTTAATGCATAGCTTGTGCGTGTGCTCAGTATCACGGTCATGCTTGTCCAGGGCCTGTTGCCCATGGCCGCATGCCCGATCCAACCCCCTTCTAGCATACTTTCATATCTTGTATTGTATTAGCTTAGTTAGCTTGCTTTCTTTATATTTTCATTGTAAGTGACCACTCGCCCTTTTGCATATGCAAGGGCGCCAGTTGGCTTTTTGTTCAGAATGTACTATATAGGGATAAGACTAATCATCACTTTCCCATACCCGGAGTAGTACTCTATAAAGCTGTTGTAACTTCCATTTAAAAAACAATAAACAAAAAGTTACTTTACCCCTTTTTACTTTTCATGAGAAATTGGCTAAACTAAGGAAAAAGAAAAAAGAAATAGCATTAAAACATATTTTTATTGACCAATCAGAATTGCCTCCTAGGATCTATAATTGCCTCAAAAGGTCCAATATACATACATTATTTGACCTTTTGAATAATAGTCCAGACGAACTTATGAAAATAAAACATTTTCGCATAGAAGACGTAAAACATATATTAGACATTCTCGAAATGGAAAAGAATTTTGCATAAATTGGAAATCCATTGGATTTTTTTGTAGAAAAACTTTATAAAAAAAACGGAATCCGTATACTCATACTCAAAATAAATAAAAAATTTCATTAAATAAATATGTGTATCTAGGGGTATGCAGCAAGATTCAAATTGAATGGACATAGAGGGAACAGGGTCTAGTTCCGTTTTCAGGGTGAAAGCCTCGTAATCGAAAAAGGTTGCTTATTGCTTTCTAGCCTACTACAATCTTTCTTTCTTTATTCACACTCACAAAAACTTCTTACGAAAACCTTTTCTCCAAACCCGTTTTCTAAAACCATTTTCCCTAAACAGGGGTGGAGATTGCGAGAGGCACTCGGTGTGCCACCGACAGTCCGTATTCGAGTCGGCTGACTTGTTTGTGAGTGGGAACAAGTGCCGCACAATCGCTAAGAGAAGCTTCCGAAAGAGCGATTGTGACATTCAACGTGGGTGTACGTGAATGGCTGCTCATCCACCTACCTTTGTGCGGGCGCTTAATGCCTATGTGCGTGAGTTGTCGACAATCAACCTAATTGTGTGTGTGTTCTAACGCCCACACTCTGCCTTGTTGTGTGTCATGGTTATGCTTGTCCAGGGCGTGTTGCTCATGGCTGCATGTCCACCCCACCCCTTTTTTATCATGCTTTCATCCTATGTATTTCCTTTTGCTAGGTAGTTTACTTTCTATGTAGTTTTCTTAGTGTGTGACAGCTCGCCCATTTCCATATACAAGGGCGGCAGATGTGTTTTTGTTCAAAATGCACTATATGGGGATAAGACTAATCATCATATCCTCATACTAGTGAGTTGTATGCTATAAAGTCGTGTTGTTGCTTATTACTTTCTAACTGTATGACTAATGTTCATTGCTTAATCATGCTTTCAAATGTTTGCGAAAACCTTTTCCTCTAAACCTGTTTTCTAAAACATTTTCTCAAGAATGGGGGTGGAGGTTGTGAGAAACGCCCATTGTGCCATTGGCTATTCGGATTTGGATTGGCTGGTTCGAGGATGAGAACAAGTGTCGCACAATCGCCTTGAGACCTTTACGAAACTACGGTTGTGACAGTTAGTATCAGAGCCAAGTCGGCTCGTGGAGTTGAGAAGTTGTGATCATGTCTGCTACGAAACAGTTGGACAAGTCCCATGTTGACCAGTTGGTCAAGATAGAAGAGCAAATGCTCTATCTAATAGAAGTCCCTAATCAGGCTTGGTTCCTAGAAATTCAGTTACAAAAAGTCTCTGACAAGGCTGAGAAATTGACGTGGTGGCTGGCCACTTAGACGGGTGCTCGTTAGGGAGTTGTTGACAAGGGTTGAGACTCTAGAGGCGAAAACTACGAGAACTAACACTTTTGAGCGTGGGGATGGCTCGTCAAATCCTACTACCCTGTGGAAAAGTGTGTCGAAGAACTAGACAACTCGTAGAAAGTGATAATTCAGATGGAGACTGAGTTATCCAAAGACTTTCGAGCCACTCTCGATTTCGTCCGGGTAGAGATTTCGGATATCAGTGCAAGAGTAAACCTCACCATGAGAGCGATGGGAAATCAAGCCCTAGATGGGGGTGCAGTCCAATTCAATAGGGTAAAAATACCCGAGCCTAAGCCCTTTTATGGGGCTTGTGACACGAAAACACTAGAAAATTTTATCTTTGATATGATGCAAAAGAGCTACGAACACAGTGATTGAAGAGACAAAGATCTCCTTAGCGATGATGAATCTAGCAGAGGATGCCAAGTTATGGTGGAGGTCCCGCTTCATGGACATCTAAGAGGGTCGGTGCACCATCGACACGTGGGAGAGACTGAAGCAAGAGTTATATTCTCAGTTCTTCCTCGAGAATGTTGAAATTTTTGCAAGACGTAAGCTACGAGAATTGAAACATACTTGCACTATTAGAGACTATGTGAAACAATTTTTCGGGTTGATGTTGGACATAAGAGATATGTTCGAAAAGGACAGTTTTTTGTTTTGTCGAAAGTCTGAAACCACGGGCAAAAACAAAATTGTATGAACAGAGAATACAGGATATCCTAACTGCGTATGCAGTGGCTGGACGATTGTTTGACTTAACTGATGAACCTCAAGAGATGAGGCAACACTAGAGATCCCCTAATAGAGGAAGAAAGAGAAATGGTTCGAGCCCATCGAGAAATAGTGGGGAAGACTGGGTAGATAGTTGGGGACATAAGGTGCAATAAGAAATTCACTCCTACCCTCTTTTAGGGATAGTAGAGAGGTTGTTCCCTTAAGTGCTAACTTTGGGTCTTGAACAAGGGGCCTCACCCTCTCATTGGCCGAGAGGACTCGGTTTGTTGATTGGATCACAAATCAATTGTTTATTAGAGGATCAGTGGACTTAAGGAACACGAGGTAATCTCGAGGGTAAAACAGACATTTGACCCAATCGTTATTACGAACAACCTGTGAAGGGTTAACTTACTAATCATAGTTATATCGAATGGGGGTTAATTCAAATATGGGCTTTAGTGGAGTGACCCATTAGTTAACGAATGGGGATTAATTCAGGCTAATGAGTTTAACCAATTAGCGATAACTCTACTGATAGATGTTGAGAGAGTCCCCCGTAATGCTTTTCAATCTCCGCGAAAAAATCTATGGAAACACTCTCCCATGGTCTTTGTGATGGATCGTTGGAGCCCATGATCTGTAGGTCCGCAAGGTCCTCCTACTAGCTCGTAAATGGATTAGCTTTAGAGTAGCGTGATAAGTTAATTTGAAACGTTCAAATTAGAATTAAAGTAATTAGTAATTATATGAGATATAATTACACATTTAATTTTAATAATTAAACAAAATAAGAGAATTAATATTTAAATATGATTTGAATATATGAAGGTGGATTTGTGTAAAATTAATTTAATATTTGATATTAAATTAATTATAATTATTTAAATTGTTTAAATAATTATTTATTAATTTTATTGAAGAAAATTAATTTTGTAAAATTAATAACATTTTCAATTTTAGAAATCAAATTGATTTTTGAAATCATTTTGGAAAATTGAAAAAGTTTGAAAAACACAAAAATTAGATTTTGGTTTTTTCCATTACACCTTCAAAGTTGCTCACACAAAACCCACTTCATTTTGGCTTCAATAACTCCAAGCATGAGCTGCATCTCATGCAACCATCTTTTTTGCATAATAGTTTGCAATATATTGAGAAGATTGGAGTGGAATTGAGGTATGCAATCTATAGAATTTTTGTTGAGAAATTCATGTTGAAGAAGGTATTCTTCAAGTGGGTTGCTGCTGTGAGCTATTCTCTAAGTTTCCTTCATTCAAGCTTATTTTGAGTTCCACAACTCAATCTAAAGCTCCAAGAGAATAGTGAGGAAGATCTTGAGGTGATCTATAAAATATTTGGAGAAGTTAGCAGCTGAAAATCGAGTTTTGAAGAAGTTCTACAAAGGTATGACTTGAAACTCACTTGTTACTGTGTAAGCATGCTTTAGTTATTGCAAAAATTAAGGAATTAGAGTGCTTATTGATCCTTGTTGCTTCTGCTGCATGCTGATACATTCCAACAATTAGTATCAGAGCATCATTTAAGCATTCAGTTTAGTTTAATTTTGGTGTGATGGGTGTTTTTCATGAGTTATATGAAACTTGTGCATTGATATGGTTTTCTGAGTTCTGGCATTTTATTTCTATTTGATTTCTTGATTAAATTTGTAATTGGCTCTTGTTTGATGAGCTTTTATGTGTTCTCAAGAGTCTGTAATTTATTTGGAGTCATTAGAGTTGAATTTAAGATGTAATTGAAGAAACAAGTGAAGAAGGCCGAGTTGCAGATTCCAGTTTTTCTAGCCTCTGCTCAAATATCATCATTGAGGTTTAAATGCTAGACGATCATCTAGCTACGAGCGCTAAATGATGTGAAGAAAAGCTAGACGATCGTGTAGCTACGAGCGCTGGTCGTTGTAATGTTGTGCGCTAGACAATTGTGTAGTAGCGCATGCTGAACGATGTGTTGAAGTGCTATACGATGACATTACATGATCGTGTAGCTTTGCGTAGGCACTGAACGATGAGTTGAAGTGTTATACGATAGCACTACACGATTGTGTAGCTTTGTGTGGGCGCTGAACTTTGCGTTGAGGCACTATATGATAACATTACACGATCGTGTAGCTTTGTCCAGCGCTAGACGATGGCGATACATGATAGTTAGAAGACGCAAGATGATTCCGCTACACGATCAAGCAGACACTAGATGATCGCACTAGATGATAGTCGTCAGCGCTACACGATGAGCCTTAGCGAGATTTCGAGCATGGAGCGAGAGCAGCCGGTTCAACCGGTTTTCTTGAGGTCCTATCCGATTCAGCCTCAAAAGGTTTTTGGTAGGTCTGATTCAGATTGTTTTGGTTCAGTTCAAGCGGTTCGAGCAGTCCAGAAGCGATTTTGAAGCTGTTTTGTAATAATTGTTTATGCCAAAACTAAAACCATATCACTTTGTGTTTAATTATTTATGCATTTGATGTATGTTATAATTAAATAAATCTTGTATGTGCATACAGTATGCCATGTAGATTTAAAACCCCACTATAGGAAGCATGTTACGGTTTCTTGTATTTAATATAATTGTTATATTAAATATTGAATGCCTTTGATGTATATTGTGGATGTTTAACATGTCTAAAATTTTGTAAGCTGTTATAAAATTGGGTTAGACGATTAAAATCCACAACAAAGTACAGCTGCATGCTCACGTAGGTTAACCACTCGTTTTAAAAGTTAAAATAGTTTAACAAACTTGTAAAACTCGATTACAAACTCAACGGATATATAATCCTGTCGAAGGCTAGGAGTACTTAAGTTCGTCTATGGAACACCTCCTACCTGGGGATTATGGCCGAACTATTGAGCGGCGTTAACCGGTTTTATGAGAATATGTGAGCGATGTGAGGTAATAAAACGGTTTATTACCTAGACATCGTAGGTTTAAATGCATTTATAAGTGTTATACTTGGATAAACCACTGAGACTTAAGGCTGTTTTTATTAGCCGAAAAGAACCTAAGTATAAATTCACCCAATTAATAGAACACTTTAGTGGGAGTTCAATAACTTCTATATGATAAAGTTATTAGAACACTTAAGTAGGAGATTAATAACATATATGATATGTTCAACCATCTTCTTTGCATGATAGTCTGCAATATATTGAGAGATTGAAGTGGAATTGAGGCATGCAATCTATAGAATTTTTGCTGAAAAATTCATGTTGAAGAAGGTATTCTTCAAGTGGGTTGCTGCTGTGAGCCCTTTTCTAAGTTCCCTTCATTCAAGCTTATTTTGAGTCCCACAACTCAATCTAAAGCTCCAAGAGAATAGTGAGGAAGATCTTGAGGAGGTGGTCTACAACAAGATTTGGAGAAGTTAGCAACTAAAAATCGAGCTTTGAAGAAGTTCTACAAAGGTATGACTTGAAACCCACTTGTTACTGTGTAAGCATGCTTTAGTTACTGCCATAATTAATGAATTAGAGCGCTTATTGATCCTTGCTGCTTCCGCTGCTTGCTAATATACTTCAACACTCCAAAAGAATATGAGAGAAACAAAGGAATCCCAAAAAGGTGGACTGATGTATGTAGATGCTTGGGTCAACCATAGATCAGCCAAAAGTACCATGGTTGACTCGGGAGCCACTTAATCTGAAATAGAAGCTAGACGGTTGAACCTCCATTTGGAAGGAGGCACAGGTAAAATGAAAGCAGTGCACTCAGTGGCCTTACCTATTACAAGAATGGTAAAGAGAACAGTCGTAAAGTTGGGAGATTGAAGTGGCCTTATCGACTTCTTGATCGTCAAAATGGATGACTTTGACGTAGTGTTAGGGATGGAATTCTTTCTTGAACACAAGGTAATACCGATACCCCTCGCCAAGTGTCTAGTGATCACAGGGTCTCCGCCTACCGCTATATATATCGGGATCAAACAACCGAATGGGATAAAGATGATCTTGGCCCTCCAGTTGGAGAAAGACCTTACCCACGAGTCAATTAAAACCACCGAAGAGAAGACCCCTCAAGACATTCTGTGTGTCTTGGGAAAATGTCGCGTTGTCGAGCCAGACAGTTTACGCAAGTCTCTGCCTCCAAAGAGAAGGAGAAGAAAGTCCAGATGCTGAGAGTTCCTACCAGGGGGACAAATTTCGAGTAAGATTGTGCCTAAGACAGTTTCAATATCGAGGTCAAAGAGAACGTCGCCTCGTGAGCAGCTATAGAGGACCGGTGGAAGTCATCGAAAAGGTTGGGGAAACCTCTTACCTGCAATTACCATCATGGATGGAGATTCATCCTATCATCCATGTAAGTAGATTGAAACCCTATCACTCCGCCCATGCTGATGAGTGATGTAAAGTGGTGACTCGTCCGCCTGCCACGCCAAAGGGAACGACAGAGGAAGAAGTCAATGGGAGACTTGATGGAAGAAACAATAGAATTGGAAGACGTGGACCATGTTTGGAAGAGTTTCTGGAGAGGTGGAAAAGTTTCCAAGACAAAAAAGTTCGTTAGGAGCACGTAGAAGACCTTAAGGCAACTGCTCAACAATTTGCTGAGTTCGAGCAGAGTCGGTTAACAGGGACGTCAGCCAATTGGGTGGGAGAGAATGTCAGGGTCATGCTCTTCTAGGGCGTGTTGCCCATGGCCGCAGTCTGCCTTCACGTCTTTTTACCATACTTTTATTCTATGTATGTCTTTTTTGCTAGGTAGTTTACTTTTTATGTACTTTTCTTGTGTGTGACCACTCCTCCATTTCCATATACAAGGGCAACAAATATGTTTTTTTTAAGAATACAGTATATGAAGGGTAAGACTAATCATCATATCCTCGTATTAGTGAGTTATATGTTTTAAAGCCGTGTTATTGCTTATTGATTTATAGCTGTACGACTAATGTTCATTGCTTAATCATGCTTTCAAACATTTGTGAAAACCTTTTCCTCTAAATCCATTTTCTAAAATCTTTTCTAAAAAATAGGGGTGGAGGTTGTGTAAACATGTTGGGATTGGTGTCTTAATTCTCCCGGAGTCTCGTTTTGTAAAGATACACATTGTTTAATGAATAAAATTAGTGTTATTTAATTATGGCATTTACTCATATCCAATAAACAAAGCTTCTTGGTTAACTTATGTGAACTTAAGCATGTATATGTGATATATAAGTGGATCACGCCTTAAATATTAACCAAAATAGGTCTGTAGTATAAGGATTAATGTGGGATACCTGATCCTGGTGACTCTACGGATACGACCCGCTTTGTAGAGTTTGCAAGTGTTGTAAACTACTACAGATGGTAGATCCTGACCATTCATGTGGAGACGTGGAATGGGGGTGTCCTATACAAAGAGTTTGTATAAGACCTAGACCACGAGATGACTAGACTCTATATATAACGCCGTTGATACTAGAGATTTGCATCTCACCTAAACGACCATAGGTGACACGACCTCAATCCTGAGTGTTTTAGGAACTCCTGCCTTTGAGGGCGATCCTTTGATTAGTATGGGTGAGAGTGGCCAGATTGCCAACTCAACATGCCTACCTTTTTTAGGACTCGTCTGATCTGGGAGCTGGGAACTCAATCCACAATATGGAATTCACTCATTTCCCAAAGCAGGAATAAGTAGAGAGATTGCTCCCTTAAGGGCTGATTCTGGGGCTTGAACATAGTGGTCATAGTTTCTCTTTGGAAGAGAAGACTCAATCATATTAGGACTATGACTTATGTTCATTAGAGGGATCAGTGGTACTTAAAGAAACAGATGTAATTACAAGGGCATAACGGTTATTGGCCCAACTGTACTTACGAGCGATCTGTGAAGGATTGTCGCACTACTGATTGGTTAAGATGAACACATAATATATCTGTGGTAAGGAAAGTTCAACTGTCGGTCTTTAGTGGAATTCCTGACAGTTAACAGATGGTGGATCCCGTGACTAAAGAGTTTAATCAGTTATTCACTTGCCGTTGGAGCTTCGAGCTACAGGTCAATGTGGTCGCATTGGTAGCTCAATGGGTTCAGTTGAGGATCAGTTCTTGGTGTTGATTTGAAATGTTCAAATTGACAAGAAGTATTTTGATTATATGTGATATAATCGGTTTGATGTATGAGATACGTCTAGTGGAGAATTGATGTAAATGAAATTTACATTAAGTACCATGGAATAGGAAAAGAACTATGGCTTATATGTTTCATAAGATAAAATATTAAAACTATAGGTTATAAATATAGTATGATAAGTTGGTTATCATTTATATTTATAATAATATTAATTATTGGATAATTAATTCTTTTTCTTTTAAATAACCAAAGTATTGGGTGGTTATTGAATCATGGTAACCGTAAGTTTAAAAGGAAAATGGTTTTCCTATTTTGAAAATAAGTTTTACAAAAGAGTTTTTACAAAAGATTTGAAAAAGGTTTTGAGTTTTTTCTCTCGGCAAAAAGAAACTTACGAAGTCATGAAGTAAATACGGATTTACTAAACAACGGCTGGACGAGCTAAACGATCGTGCAATATTTACTAAACGATCGTATAGCTTTGCTCTACGATCGCTGGCCCAAAGTAAACGACTGTGTAGAGTCTGTAGGCGACAGACCGAGCTAAACGATGAGCTAAACGATCGCATAGCTTTTGCTAGACAATCGCTTAGCTTTATTTAAACGATTGGGCATCGACCTATATGATAGGTCTTCACCATCTCCCACTTGCCCAGTCATGTACGCGATCGATGTTTCCTTTGTTCGTCTGCTTCATACCAAGTTCGAACAGAGCCTACCCTCTGGATTCTCACACTGAGAATACCAAGGTAGCCTTGTTGGTGCTGTCAGACTCAACTTGACACCGTCGAGGTTTTCTGGAGGCCTTTCGTGGTGCTACGGAGGAGTTCATGACTGAGGAGATCGTTGAGGATGAGCGCGAAGTGTTTGTGCTGTGTTCATTGCTGTGTTATGGTCGTGTAGATCGAGCGTTCGAAGCTGCTGTTGTTCGAGCGGTCGTACACAAGGAGCGTGGAGACGCTTTTGCCTATGTTCGTACAGAGTTTGCTCTCTATACATTACAAGTGGATCTACAATAGAAAAAGAAGTGTAGATGGAAAGGTGCAAACATTTAAGGCGAGATTAGTAGCGAAAGGTTCTAGCCAGGTTGAGGGAGTGGATTATGAGGAAACTTTCTCGCCTGTTGTTATGCTAAAATTTATCCAAATTCTCTCGTTCATTGCCACATATTATGACTATGAAATATGGAAAATGGATGTCAAGATTACCTTTTTGAATGGTAATCTTGATGGGATAATCTACATGTCTTGGCCACATTTGAGTTTGTTCATGCTGTAATTTCTGCATTTGAATTGTATAACCGCTTGTTAGAAGTCGACTGTAAATATATGTTCATTCATTTGAGTTTGTTCATGTTGTAATTTCTGCATTTGAATTGTATAACCGCTTGTTAGAAGTCGACTGTAAATATATGTTCATTCATGATTGTAATTTGGAATAGTCTTGTTTTGCTGCTCATGGAAATCTCGAGTCCAATTTCCTTAAAAACACTCATTGTGCCATCGGCTTTTCGAATTTGGATTCACTGGCTTGTTCGAGGGTGAGAACAAGTGTTGCACAATCGCCTCGAGACCCTTACGAAAGTGCGGTTGTGACACCGTGCGCCCAGCTACCCATTAGCCTACCCATTTACTTGTCTTGATCATTTGATGCTTGGTAAACTAGTTTGAGTCCATTTAAGATTTTCGTGGGTTTTTGGCCATAAAATGAATAAATATGAACTCTAGGATGATTTAAGGGTATTTGAAGATAATTTAGGAATTACTGGAGTTATAGAATTGCTTAGGGAATAACCAAGAGTTATGGTCTAATTTTCAGGCCAAACAGAGATTGGATTGACTTATAAACCACTAGGAGCCAATCACTGACCGTTAGTGACAATTGTTTGAAAAATAAATTCTTTTATGGTTTATGAAATGATTTATTATGAAAATGAGTTTATGAACTTAGAATGATATGGTTTTGAGCATGATTTACCTAGTAAGAGTTTTATGATCTAATCTTAAAATGCTATGTTTTGAACACAATTTACTTGAATTGAGCTTTGATAGCCAATTATGAAATATTGTGTTTACAAAGGAAAAGAACTTGCTCTTCATGACATTATATCTTCTATGGAATGTTTATGAAATTGCCAAAGAGTGTTGTTAACCGTTTCTATTAAAGAAGAACAGTTTCAAACCATTAGGCTTTGTATCCTAGATATGATTGTCAGGCTTTCAGATACTCAAAAATAGAAGAAGGTATCTAGAAAGTTCAATATTTGAGTATGATATACATCTTTGGGACCCACCCTAGCACATATACAGGCTTTGGGCCGTATGAAAGGGTGCTAAGCCCTTTGGGAGCCTTCTATGTGCATGTATGAGAGCCATCGATATTGAATGTATTGAGTTTACTCTACATCAGCTAAGGCTAACGATCTTGAGAGTATTGAGCTTGCTCTACCTCAACTAAGGTTATTAATACAGGTTTAATGTGAGCTTTATAGATGCTGATGATATAAACCCGATTTACTATATTTTCATGGTTTCCTATTCTTAATGATTTTATACATGATTTATGAACTCTAAGTTTATGAGATGTTCTTCCAGATCATGGAAAGTTATCTTAAATCTTATATTGTTTATAAATGATTATACATTTAGCTCTTTTCAAAACCATCACTCACTAGGCTTTCTAACTCATCCTTTGCTATGTTTTCTTCTCCTAGGTAGGGAAAGAGTTCCTGGTGCTTAGCCTACACAAATCCAATTGCTACTGCATCAAGTTGTCAGATAGCTCAAGTTTTCTTAGGTTTTTGTATGTATATAATTTTGGTCTGGTTTGGCATGTATTTATAATCATCTAGAGTGGAGAGATGAGCTATTTGTTTGTACTTGTTGATATGTTTTATGGGATGTGAGAGGAGTTGGTTTTGTTTATATATATATATATTTGTAAATATCCATGTATGTATGGACCCATATGTAGATTATATGAAGTCCTTGATTGCATATGAGACTACGGGTTATGACGTGAATGCATATGCATATGTTGAATATCATGTTAAATAGGAAGTAGATGGACAATAAATGTCATAAGATGGTTGATGTTTACTATCTTCACAATCTTTCTAGGTTAATAAGGTAATTGGGAGGAGGTGTGACAGTTCTTGCTTTCTCATTATTCAAATATAGTATATTGTGCTCAGAAGGTTGGGGAGAAAAATATGTTCCTACTAACTCACTATTCAAATACAGTGTATTTTCAGAACTTGAACCAATAATAGAGACATGCTCAACAACTACACATATATCATTTTGGGGGCAGTCCGATAAAATAGACATCAACCACAAAATATCCTTATTTTCAACAATCTTAATGGAACTAAAATTGTTGGAACCATCCCGATACATTGTCAACCGAGATATAGTTTGCCAGAGGGAAAAAGCTTACCTTGGATAAAATGTTCCACAAATTATTGAAAGGATGAGTTTGATGAAATTTACGCCTCAATAACCCCAAAATCATGATAATGAGAATTTTCATCCCATGTACCATCAAACAAAGCCTACTTCTATAGTAACATTAACTAGAGAAGAAAGCACGTCAAACCAAAATTAAATTCTAAACTTATGTGTCGATAACAAACACTTTTTTTTTTTCAAAATATTGATTAAGAAAGATTTAGATTAATTTAAATTCGAAAAGAATAGGTATAAAATGTGAAGTTAGTAACAACCAAATTGAAAATTCGAAAATATGAAAAAGATAAAATTAATTTTGACAAAAAATATATAGAAAATAATGAAAAAATATTTAAATAAATCATATATGGTAATAAACATTTAAAAATATTAAAAAAATATTTTTGAAAAAGTAAAATTGAAAATTAGTTTGGACAAATCAGACACGATATTAGAATTTAAATTTATATTTTGGAGAAAAAATCAATAAATTTTTGTTAATCATTATTAATTCAAAAAGTAGCTATATAGAATTTAATTTACTAATATAAAATAAATTTCGAATTTAAATTTGGTGAAAAAAAATCAAGAAGGAATTATTAATTGTTATTTATTGAATCAGCTAGACTGCAATTTGATAACTAAAGCCTTAATAATTACAACAAATTTTTAAGAACACGAACCACAAAACCAACAATTCTATTAGGGACAAAACAGGAATTCAAAAAATATCCCACCCGTGATCTACACTTACTTTTTCAAAAATCTTATTATTTTTCAAACGAAACTTAAATCGTGTCTACATCATTCAATTTCTCCAAATTTTTAAAATCTAACCAACACACAATTAATAGTCGAGATCATGGTTAGGTTGCAACCACATCCAATAATAATTTCTCATATTTATTGCCAATGTCTTTATTTGATCCTTGGGCCGGGAAAAAGACAAGTGGAATAATGTGATCCTAGCCGTTGGATCAAGCAGTGGAGCTAAATTTTAGGGTTATGTTATAATTGATCGGACGGTGATTAGTAGTTGGATTGTGTTGAACATCATGGTCATAGCAGGCATGCCAGAGAACCACATATCCATATCCACTCCAACCAATCAACGTTCTTCATACCCCAAAAAAGAAATTATTTTTTTGTTATTGTTATTTATTATTAATTTATCTTCCTTTTTTTTCAATATAAAATATATATAATATTCATTAGGTCTTGCCAGCTTGACCGAAACATAATTTAAATCATTGGCTCTATATCATATTAGAAAAATGTAAAGTTTCATCTCAAAATTATTTGAGAAAATTTATAGTACTATGATAATATAAAAAAATTCAATTCACCGTTTGCCACAAAAGTAACATTGAAGAATTATGTGAGATTGATGAAATAAATGAACAATAAAATATTAAATCATTTAATGACATGTCAAAAAATGAATGGAATAAGTAGTTAGCATTATGATAGTACTAGATATTTTTCTGAATTGGTAATTATTATGAACTTTATTATTATTGTTATTATTATAAATTTATCAATTGAAATAGCTCATGTATCTTATAAAAGATGTGAGGTCGATTAATATAATTAAATTTATCATAACCTATCAATTTAAACTTTTGAGTTAATTAGTAATTTAATAAGATCTTCAATACCTACTTTTATTTAATGATATTATTATTTAATGTCATTTGATTGAATACCAATGCATCCTTTGTTTAGAAAGGATGTCACGAAGGGTTGCTGCCCTCCAAATTCAGGCATATGGTGGTACATGTATAGTGAAAGGGTTATACTTCCATTACCAACACACTTTGGACTCTCATCTAGAATACCTTGGTATTTATACCTTCTAGGCAATTCTCAATCTATTCATGTGAGACAAAACTTCTCACTCGAACTTTTCCTATCGGCCTAAGCCCAAAAGTCATTTCCAACATCCTTGTCATCCTAATCATCTAATAACATTGAGGATTTGATTTTGCATAATCACTTGCCCTGGAAAAAAAGGAAAAAGGAGGAAAAAAAAAACCCTAGTAGTCCATGGACTATATTTGTTGATGGAAAAATATGGACTATCACTTGACCTTCATGTGCCACCATGTTGAATTTGCATTTTGGGAAAGAGGTCACTTGCAAAATAATAATCAGAATAACACATAAGTGTGTTGTTTGCCATAGACACTTTGATGCTTAAGTTGATTTTTAACATAACGGTCAAAGCAAGCAATTTAGAAAAGAACCTGAACTTAATTATCTCAAACTTATCTATATGAAACTATCATGGTATATTGTTGGCGTCCAAAGAAAAGGAGCAGTGGCCTCGACCTCGAAGGTGGAGAGGACCAATGCTTTGTCTTCTTGTCTTTGACATTTGTCACAATGAGAAGGGCGAGTTGGTGTCGGCCTCCAAAGCGGAGGCGAGTCAATTGCTTCACCCACTCTTCATTGGAATCTTTTATAGACCTATTTCCTATCTTTTGCGGGTCCGTTTGATTTCTTCGCACAAGTTTGAAATTACCTACTATTAGATAACATGAGATTTCATCTCAAAATAAATTGAGAATGAGAGTGGTCCATCTATCTTTTAAACATGGTGAGATCCCTTAATTTTTCGAATGTAGATCTTTTATCATCCACAACAATATTTGTCAATATATCAAAATGCTAATTATTACATCTGTTAAAATGTATAAGTTTGAAAGTTCACCCATTTCCATAAACAAATACTAACATGAAAAACGATAAAATAAAATAAAATAGAAACATAACACTATGAGCTAAGTTTACTAGTTAATTAAGAAGATGATCTACTCTCTGAAGTATAAGGAATTCTGATGCTGGGGAGATATTTACAATACTAAAAACATTAATAATTAAAACACAAACAATAAATTTTATTTGAACCAAAATCACAACGAGAACTTGTGAACTTGGAAAGTTTTCCATGAAGTGAGAGATTTTTCTTAGTATTAATTATTAAAGCAGTACATACGGAACTATATGTGATATTGGGTAATTTTACTCTTTATATATTCAAGAGAAATTTAATCGGTCCAGATTAACTTTTGGTCCTTCAACTTTTATGAAATTAATAATTTAGTCCTTAAACTTTAATCAATAACGATTTAATCAATATACTTTCAAATTTATAACAATTTAATCCCTAATTTTAATAAATAACAATTTAGTCTTTGTACTTTATAATTTATAATTATTTAGTCTCTATCATAAATTTTTTTTTATCACAATTAAGGACTTAGTCTGTATAGCTTATAAATAAATTTGATTCCAAATAATCAATTTATCAATTTACACGTATAAGGAATTTTAATAAATCCTATTAATATTTTTCATGATAGGGACTAAATTATTAGAAATTGTAAAGTACTAGGACTAACTTGTTATCAACTCAAGTTGAGGAATTAAATTGTTTCATAAAAGTTCAAGGATCAAAATAGTTTTTTAATCTTGAAATTAGTTAAATATAATAATAATAATAATAATAATAATTTTTTCATGAAAAAGAAATACAATAGTGTAAATATGTTTCTAAAATGTATAGTAAAAATGTTAATAAATAATAAAAAGTTCTTGAAAAAATCTAACAATAAACTTAGGGGCCGTTTGGTCCTCTGAGTGAAGTTAATAAGTCTGGAATTGATAAATCTGTGTTTGGAAAAGTTGGAGTTACTTTCGATAATTGTGAAAAGTAGAGATAGAGGGGAAGATGAAGTTCATTGATAAATGTAAAAGTACAAAAAGAAGAAAAGACAAAGTTACTTGATAAATATGCAAGCTTTAATAGTATTTATTATTGAAATTGAGTTATTGATAGCATCGAAAATGTGCTATCTTCTTATACTTAACTCGGGGTTGTTTAACTACTTAATTTGGTTAAATTGATTATTTTGTAGGATTTGAGTGTACAAACAGTCAAATTAAGCATTCGGAAAAAAATGCATTAAAATAATGAAGTTAGGAGCCAAATTGAACAAATGAAGAAGGAATGACGAATTTTGCCTTGCCGAGCATCGCAATGCTCTTCATATGCTTAAGTCCAACGCTAGCTCAATGCTAGAAGACAAAATGCTCGGATGCAAGGTAGCGTTGTAACGCTCTGGAGATGTCACAACGCCACCGTCACATCGCTCGCTCAATGCTACACTTCAACGCTCTTAGACAGAATAGGCTATGTTGCAACGCTCTTCCAGAGCGAGCGTTGTGACGCTACGTAGTTTGACGGACGATTAACTCAGCGTGCGTGCAATCGAGCGTCAAGACAACGTTATGACACTTAGCACAATTGCGCTACACGTTGCAACACTATCCCTAGTGTTGCGACACTGCGACAAATCTATAAAAGGATCGTAAGGGGTTCAACCGATTACAACACAATTTACACTCGATTTTGAGTGTCGCCACCCTATTCCAGCTCGGTTTTAGCCTCCCTTTTCATCAAAATTCTACAATAATTTCTTCCCCTTTGAGTATTATATCGATTTTGAAGATGATTCGTGACTAAAGGATAAGAACTTAGCTTAGGTTTTGTAGTTTAATTTCGTTCCAATTCGATTCTTGAGACTTTGTTATCTAATTATGTGAGTTTATTTTGAATTTATGAGAATTTATCTTGTGCTTATTCTTCAATTGTCTTGTATGGGATAATCTGACAAATTAGCAATGCATATATAATTGATTGCTTTGATTGGCCCTAATTTGTAATTGTTGGGTAGTCGTCACCTAGAAGCAAGGGTTAAGTAAGTTTGTTGTGTTAAATTGGGATTCTATTTAGCAAACATTTACTTTCTAGCTTAGATAATTCTCGATCAATTAATCGGTTAGACATGGAAATCAATTATTTGGCTTAGTTTTGCCTTTAATCTTAATCCATGTTGATTGATTGATTAACTGAGGATTCTCGCTTTTCCTTTAGTTAACTTGATTTTATAGACTACCGGTTAGGATTCTAATCGAGTAGGCTAAGTTGCAATTCAAATTTCTCATGCATCTTTTGAATAATCTGTAATAGAATTGAAAAGGAATGAATTAAACTAGAACTACCCAAGCTAAGTATTTTGCTCAATTGATAAATTTTCGCATTCTTTCACATCATGCACTTTTCATTTTCTTGCAATTTTTATTCACAATTTTCACCCCTCCCCCCTCCTTTTTTGGTTACTTCATACAAGTATCAACTTTTTAGGAATCCAAATCGGCTCTGTGGTTCGAATCGGACTTGCCGCTTGTACTACTAGTTAGTATAAGTAGTTAGTTCGGTGCATATAAATATTATTTGTGTAGCACAGGTTCATGGACGATGATGAATTCGGCGGCCTATCAGTTATTTACCCTCAACTTAAGAAATTGGTGGACCAAATGATCTGTTATTAATAACTAAACCTCAAATTTATCAATGTACAAACACATTGTAATTGGACATTTAGGATGTATTTGAGGCACAGACTATCCTAAGACTATAATAATTACCTCTTGGTAGTAAATACTATTTTGTATTCTGGAATTAGCTACTGTCAATACTATTTCAAAACTCCTATTTGTCATAATATTTACTATTTGCTACAGTTTTTACTATTTTACATTAATAATTCTTTTTATTATTTGCTATAATGTTTACTATTTCATTCTCAAACTAAAATAGTTTATATCTCAAACACATACTATTATAATCCAAATTAAAATGATCTACACTTCAAACATAAATTATTATAATTAATCTATAATAACCAACTTTTTGCTCAAAACGTCTCTTTGAAATTTAAGGACCAAAATTTAACAATTTCAATAAAGTCTAGAGATAAAAATAGTATTTTAAGAATATATCAAGCCAAAGTCTTCCAATTATATTATAAAAAGATCACACACATGAAGAACTCGTACTTTAATTATCTCTCTTTTTTCGCAGTCTTATAATATATATATATATATATTATATATATTCCTAATTTCCGAATCGCATACTATCACCATTTCATGGGTATCATCATCTCTCTCTTCTCCATCTCTATTTTCGTCCTTTTCTTCTTCAGATTCCGGGCACTGTCCGGCGACCTTTCTACCCACTCTTCCCCGCCGACGTACCCTCTCGTCGGCTGTCTCCTCTCCTTCTACATTAACCGCAATCGCCTCCTGGATTGGTACACTGAACTCTTGTCGGAATCCACCACCGGCACTATCGTCATCTGCCGTCTCGGCTGCCGTCGGACGGTGGTGACCGTGAACCCGGTTAACGTGGAGTATATTTTGACGACCCATTTCCTTAATTTCCCTAAAGGGAAGCCTTTCACTGAGATCTTGGGCGACTTTCTTGGCTGCGGCATTTTCAACGTCGACGGCGATCAATGGCGAACGCAGCGGAAGCTGGCCAGTCACGAGTTTAGTGCCAAGTCGCTTCAGGAATTTATCGTCGAGACGTTAAAGTTGGAGGTCGAGATGCGGTTGCTGCCTGCCCTTGAGGCGTCGGCCCACGACGCTGCAGTCGTGGACTTGCAGGTAAGGGCGGAGCAAAGAAGGAAAAGTAGGGAGAGATGAAGTATACCACAATTATTTTGCTTTTTTTCGTCGTTTGATTTTTAGTTTTTTATTTTTAAAATTAATACTATTCTTTATCCATATTTTCTTTTAGTTTTTATTTTTAAAATCAATACTATTCTTTATCCATATATTTTTTTTAAAGCAAAAGAGTTTAAATTATTAGACAAATTTTAAAGACAAAAATACATTTTTACTATATTTTAATTTTTAAATTTTGACTTAATTTTTAAAAATATTTGTAAAAGATAAATAGCAAAATGAATTAGAATAAATGTTTATACGGTTTATTTTCAAAAAAAAAAATAAAAAAATCACATTCACATAATTATTTATTATTTATTTTGTACATTTTTAATCAATGTATCATTTTTAATAATTAAGGTCTCGTTTAATAATCATTTTGTTTTTTAAAATTAGCACTATTTCTATCTCTAAATTTCTTTTTTGTTATCTATTTTTTATCAATGGTTTAAAAAACTAAGTCAAATTTTGAAAACTAAAAAAAAGTAGCTTTCAAAGAGTTATTTTTATTTTTGAAATTTGGCTAAGAATTCAACCATTGTAAGAAATGTGGATGAAATAACCTTACTTTTCAAAAACAAAAACAAAAAGCCAAATTATTAATAAACGAGGCCTAAGTTCATTGTCCGCATACATAAATCAATTAGGGAATATATTATTGACATAGATTTGGTAGTGAATTAAGTTACTTTGAGAGGAAAATATGAAATGGTCTGGCATTTTCCTAAAAAGTTGGAGGAAGAGAACAAAAGAAAATTCTCTTTTTTAAATGGCTTATTCTTCTTCTTCAAGATTCTATTTCGATTTACAAAAATATCATGTCATATATATATATATATATATATATATATATATATTAACACAAAATATCATGTCATATAAATACATCTGAATAACATAATTGACATAGTTAAAAATATATCGTTAATATGTGGGAGAGAATTAAAACTTTTTAAACGACAAAATTTAATTTCTAAAAAAACGATATGCTTTAAAAAAAAAAAAAAGAAAGAAATTATATAATTAAAAATTTACTCTTTTCCTCTTATTCTTTCCCTAAATCAAAACATCAAGTAAAAACATGAAAGTTTGCATCTAATTTTATAAAAGAAAATTACTTGATAGATCTTATATTACATTTATCTTTGTGTATTTTATCTTATTATCTAATTATAACTTGTCATACGCTAACTTTTCTCATTTTTTTTTTAAAATATTTTTAACTTTTTTATGTGTGATTAGAATAGGATGCACCAAGATTAGTGTATGTAGACGTTCCAATAAGTGAAAATCAACTTCATGAATACAAGACCTTTCATATCCGATCATTATGATTTACGTTAAATAAGTTGATGAATGAAGATAAATTTAATATTACATCTAATATGAACTTACATCATTGCAGGATTTATTGAGAGGATTTGCATTTCGAGTCATTTGTAAGATTGTTTTAGGGAGTGAAGAAGAGACGATTTTCACACTTGAAAAAAGCTTCGACATAGCGTCGGAGGTGAGCGCCGGGCGGGCAATGGAGCCGGTTTACGTGATATGGAAAATGAAGAGATGGTTTGGGGTTGGATCGGAGCGACGGCTGAAGACGGCAGTGGCGGAGGTTCACCGGAAAGTGATGAACATAATTGAGAAAAAAAGGAAGAAGATGAAGATCCATGATATCCATCACAGCGAAGATCTCTTGTCCAGGTAACCAACTACACGATCTTCAAATCATATATTAAAAATATTATTTCACACATGCAATTAATATATATTTCAAACAGAATATTTTACATTTTTGTGTGTACTTCTACTGCCTACTTTTTTAATTTAAAAAAAATTATAAAATGTTTTGAAATCTTGCTCATTTCTTTTTTATAATTTTTAAAAAGTTGATTTGATGGGCATTTTTATTGATGACTATAGGTTTCATTTTTATTGACTTTAGGTTTGATTTTAGTCTTTGATTTATTTTTTTTTCAATCTCTCTCTTTTTTTTTTTTGGCTTGTGTTTGTTAATAGCCTTTTTTCTGTAAATGTTTCCAATAAGTAACTTTTGATTGTGTTTAAATTATACATTTTGTTGATTAACTTTGGAATTATATTTGGTCCCAAAATTTTACAACCACAAAAATTACACTCTAAATTGTGATATTTTTTAAATTTGATAAATTTACTAAACACAAAATTGAAAGTCTCTAGTTTTATTACACATAAAAAGATCATATTCATATATGTTAGATCAATTAATTTTTAAAAGTATTGAATTTGTTAAAACTTATTCGACACATATTGGATATTTAAAGACATTAAATACTTTTGAAAGTCTATGAACCAAATAGACACGACTTCAAAGTTCAAAAATTTTTTAAAATAATAATAACAATTTTAATATATTAGTTGATATTTAAAAAAGTAACTGATTATTTATTTATTTGTTCGACAACATAAAAGGAGCACATAACATGATAATAAGTTATTATTCTGCAAACTTCTATTGGTTTTTAGATATTATTTTAGTACCTATACTTTTAGTTTCAGTTTACTTTAGTTACTTTCAAAATGTTGTTTTTATACTTTTGATTTTTGTTCATTTTGATTATTGTTTATCAAATTTGGTTCATTTTGATATTTGAACTTTCAAAAAGTGATCATTTTGATCTTTTAAAAATGAAACAAAAAATGAAAATGAAGAGACAAAAAAATCACTTTTTAAAATAACAAAGATTGAATTATAAGGACTAAAATGAATATTTTAAAAATATAGGGACCAAAATGAACAAAAATTGAAAATATAGAAAACCAAAATAAAAATACAGTGACCAAAATAGTATTCAAACCACTTCTTTTCATTTCTCAAATAGAAAATTAAAATTAAAAATGTTATCGAATAAAAAAGAAGGGGCAAAAAACTTTCAAGTGAGGAAAGAGGCATAACTGCTCTAGGTCAAATTCCCTAAAATTTATTTGTCAAATTCATTTTCATCATTAAAATTGAAAATAAATTTTTGATTAAAAGACCATTTTAATCCATATTGATAATGAAACTTGTTTTTGCTTCAAAATTCAAAATGTGACTAATAGTTATACTTCTCTTCAATAAAAAGAACTTTTCATTGCCAACTTGTTGTCTGTCAATATTAAGCATGATGAACAAAATCTGCATTACGACAGGTTGATCTCGATCGGGCATGACGATGAGGTAATCCGAGACATGACCATTAGCTTCATCATGGCGGGTCGAGACACGACTTCAGCTGCAATGACATGGCTGTTTTGGCTACTCTCCCATCATCCCAACATTGAGAATCAATTAGTAGAAGAGATAGACTTGGAATCGGCATCATCAGTTGAAAAAAAATTGGACTACCAATCTCTTAAGGAGCTCAAATTTCTCAAGGCATGCCTCTGTGAAACCATGAGAATGTATCCACCAGTCCCATGGGATTCCAAGCATGCCATTGCCAACGACTACTTGCCCGACGGGACTCTCATCCGATCCGGAGATAGAGTGACATATTTCCCCTACGGGATGGGTAGAATGGAGGCTTTGTGGGGGAAGGACCAGTTCGAGTTCAAGCCCAGCCGATGGCTTCTCGAACAAGACGCGCATGGTGGCAGCCGGAGAAGAGGGGTGAAATTGGTCAGTCCATACAAGTTTCCAATATTTCAAGCTGGGCCAAGGGTGTGTTTGGGGAAGGAGATGGCTTTCCTTCAGATGAAGTATGTGGTGGCTTCAATTCTTGGCCAATTCAGAATCAAACCTATTGCAGGCGACCGCCCTGTGTTTGTGCCGCTGTTGACGGCACACATGGCCGGCGGCTTCAAGGTTTTGATTCAAAAGAGAGAGAAAGATGACAGACAAAGACGCAATTCAAGACAAACAAACAAAATTTTGAGAAAAATATAAACAATCAGAAGAGTCAACGATTCCAACACAGAATTGACAGACCAGAGTTGAAAAATATAGATTCCAAGTGTCAACAATTGATTGCCTGAATTCAGAGACCAAGAATACAAGATAGAATCAGAGGAACTCTTAATTTCACCATTTCTATTTACTTTGAAACAAAATTTGAGTATTTATATTCCTAATATTCACAGTAATTATGAAACGAATAAAAACTCTATTAACAAAGAAAAAAAAAGGATCATTCAAATCAATTAGATTAATCTCTTCTTTTTTATTTTTGAAGATTCCTTGCTGATTTTAATACATAAAAAGATAATCAATTGGCCTGAACTCACTGCAGGGAGACATCAGAACCACCCCTCATATGGGTCCCTCCAATTTCCACTTTCAAAAAAGATCTCAGCATTTAAATAATCTGGAGAAAATCTTCTCAACAAATAAAAAAGTCTTGGCTATACATCTATGTCAGCAAAACACTGACTGATTTCTATAAGATAATAGTATTAAATCGTTTCAACCTAATCGAGAAATAGATCGACAAGCTCGAATTACCTCAGTTGCACCTTTAAATATCAAGAAACATGATATTTGGTAAAGATAACAAACTACATGTCCAAGGAATGATTGTAAAAGTTCCAAGTGGAATTAACAAATCATGAACTTTCATCTTCACAAAGCTTTACCAGGGAGGAAAAAAAAAAAAAAAAAAAAAAATCTCAACTTTATATGGTTGCAGATTCTACTACAAGAAATATTCCATACTACAATAAAGGATGGTCTAAGAAAATGACTATGAAGAAACCATATGTTGTTCATGAAGCATTGGCATCACCAGCTAATTGATGATTAATGCTTGGCTTGGACTAAAGAGCATGTTTTGTGTTCACATACCATCTGCGCTAATGAAGCATTTGCACGGCATTGAAATGATCCGGTGTTTGCCACTAAACTAAAGGGTGTCATACATGAATCTTAGCATGCTAATCCAATGAAGCTCCCAACAAAAAATGGCAATCCATAGCAACTCAACAAGATCCCAGTCATGTACTTCCAGGCGCATCGCTCCCTGTGGCTGGTTTTCGATTTATGTACCGGATGACAGCATCTTCAACCCTGTTCAATCAACCATGAATTTAATCAAGCTCAAAATGATTAAAGGAATAAATAGGAAATCCCTAGCCCAATGAAAATTGTGTGAGGGCGCCAGCTAAAAACTTAAAAGAATAATCTCTTTTATTGAAAAAAGAAAAGAAAGAACAATATACAGTATAACTTTTATCAATGATGCAAAAACAGAACAGCTACAGAGGAGGGAAAGTTAGGAATATTCTTTCTGGGTTGAATTCACACACAGAAGCCGGTGAGAAACAAAAAAAAAAAAAAAAAAAGATAGTTGTTAAGAAAAAGAAAAAATAGAAAATTTCAAATCCACTGACATAACCTATGAATTGCAAATGATTAAATACGATGATAAGAAACATAGAGAACAGGTGAAATAGAGAACAAACATACCATGGTTGATTGAAGAAATCTGATCGTCGCTCCTTTTCAGCATTTCGACTAGCTTCTCCTGCAAGAAGTTTCAGATCCTTGCTTTGAGATTCAATCAAGGCATCAATAAACTCCACTGGTGACTGACTGAACCCAAGGAAAAATGCACGTCTCCGTCGATGCTCGTGAATTTTCCTTATAGCGGTACAAATTGCTTCATCACATGCATCAATCTCCTTGTTCTTCTCTGCATTGGCTAATAGAGCAGACAATTCCCTGTGAATTGGGAAAGGCACATCGACCAACACATCGTAACATGCTGTACCTACTGGACTATTCCCCGAAAGCTTAATCTTATGCTCCAGATGTATAGGCTGTGGAGGAAACAAGTGTTGTGATATTCTCTGTGAAACCATTGTGAATTTCAATTTGTCTTCCCCAAATACCTTCTGGAGAGGTGGATCACAATGAAAGAAAGATGGATCATTGGGATTCTGAAGTTTCCTAGCCTTTACATAATGCCAGATTGCAGCTATAATTCTTGGGCGAGTATCAACTTCAATACCAAGAACTTCCATCAAAGCAGGCGACAACTTGAATTTCTCTGGAATATAATTCATTTCTAACCGAATATTAACTGAAAATTCTTTATCCCCTTTTCTCTTTACCTCAAAGCCCTCATGAGGTGCAGGTGATCGAGCATTCTCCCATACTATGATGTGACTATCTGGATATAACCTCTGGTCCAAGGAAATTGTTACTCTCTTGAAGAAAGATGAAAATTTAGGGTACAAAGGGTTTGATCTTTGTACCAACCCAGGATGATCGGGATCTATCCCATCTTCCAAGATCCTACCTATTATCTTAAGAGTCCAGGTAGGAGGATCGGCATTTGGTTTTTTGGGTACTGTGTTAACTTGATTTGCAAATGTGTTGAAGACATAAATTCGAAGAGTTTTCTGAATGCAAGGTGGGTTTTTAAGCGCCTCATGGATGTCAACTTTCTTTCTTGCGAGAGCAGCATCAACACGAGACTCAAACTCAAGCAGCTGAGTGTAGAGAGCAGATTCGGGCAAAATTGCAGCAACTTTATCTTGAAGCTGCTTCTCAGGCAACTTCTGCTTCTTTTTGCGAGCAGCGGGCGTGATTTCCATTGTTTTCAACGGCGAAAATGTGGTACCAGGAGAAAGAATAGGAGGCCGAACTGGCGGCTTTTGAGGAATTCGCTTCACACCAGCAAGACCCGGTGTGGAAAATCCTGGTGAAGGCGAACCCATGTTCCCACCACCAACATTCTGGCTCTGAGTTAGGGACAGCCCTTGAGCTTGTAATTGAGCTTGAAACTGAGCGTGAGCTGCCTGTGCTTGAGCTTGGGCATGAGCGTGAGCCTTTAATTGAGCTTGAGCAAGAACCTGAGCAGTGCACAGCGGAAATGGATTTTGAAACCCAGCTCCTAATTGAGCTTGAGCTTGCGGCTGAGAAAACGATGTGGAATTTGCTGCCATAGATGGCGGAACCATCCCAGAATTTCCAAAAGGCGATGAAGAAGCCCCCCCAAGGCTCTTCGGTGGGTTATTATTGTTAATAGACATTACTATCTAACCAATTACTCCAACCAGAACAGTTGCAAACCAACAAAATCTCAAACCTCTACTATAACATTGCCCCCTCAAGTCCAGCCAGAAGAACCTCAAAACCCCCTAAACAATCAAGCGTATCTCGAACTTTTGATCCAATACACAAAACAACAGGAAGAAGAAAAATACCTACCAGTACAAAATTCCCGCTTCTTCGAAGAAATAGACCAGCAGCAGCAGAACCCAAACCTCAAAATTCCAGCAAATGGAGTCGAGCGTAGCGAAAACCCTAACATTACATCGAGACGTCAAAAACCCTAACCCAAAACAAACAGTCCGCAAGAGGAGAAATGATGCCAATCATGAAGGAAATCGATCAAATTACAAGACCCACATTACAAAAACGAAAGGGGAGGTTGGATTGAAGGGTTTGGGGATGAAATTCAAGAAAAAAAGAAAAAAAAAAAAAAAAAAACAGAATGGGTCAAAATTAAAATTGAGAAAAAACATAGAGAGGGAAGTGGAGTGAATAGAAGGGCTTACAGTGAGAGATGAAGGAAGTAACTGGAAGTAGAGCTTTCTTCTCTTAACTAAGAACAGAAACAGAATGAAAATGGCGGAAAGGTGAGAGAAGCGAGAGAAGAAAGAGAAGGCGCTTTCTCAATGGCTTCCCTCTTCTCACAGTCTTTCTCTGTTTTTCTTTACAACCAAAATTGATTTTTTTTTTTTTTTTTTTTTTAATTTTCTCACTGAAATAAATTAAAGAAAAATGGAAACTTAAAGGGTAAAATTGTCCACCGACTCGGGTTCCGACCCACTCGAGTAATAAACTGAACCGATTATTTAAAACTTTTAAAATAAGAATAATCACTATCATTTAGACAAATAATAAAAAAGATACTTTTGAATTATAGCAAAATATATGAATGTTATGTAAATCCAATTTTCTGAAATTTTAAAATATCCTCATCGTCTCTTTTAATTATAGTGTACTTAATTTGATATATTTATTAATAAGACTGTAATTAATTGTTCAACTATATATCCCAATAGATTTTCAAGATTACCAAGATCATCATTCCAAGTAGATAATTTGTCATAAATCTCGTGATTTAATAGTTGTTTTAAATTTTTGTTATTCTTGTACGTCAACTAATTTTAAAATCTTATTTCAAAATTTAAAATATCATATTATATTAATTATTCTAAATGTGATTTGTTATTTTTATTATAATTTCTATTAATTTTAATTAAGATGAACGGGTGTTAATTTATTTTCAACATTATAATTATTATTCTTTTATTTTAAATATAAAATATTAGAATACAGCATGTAGCCCTAGCTTCCTTCATTCTAGTACGCTCTCCATAAATCCCAGTAGACTTTCAACGTCAACTAAGATATCATTTCAAGCGGATAATTTGCCATAAATTTCATGATTTAATAGTTATTTTGAATTTTTGAATAAGATTTAATAGTTGTTTTGAATTTTTTATTTTTATATATCAACTAATTTTCAAATCTTGTTTCAAAATATAAAATATCATATTATATTAATCATTCTAATTGAGATTCGTTATTTTTATTATACTTTCTATTAATCTTAATTAAGATTCACTAGTGTTAAATTATTTTGAAAGTTATATTTATTGTCCTTTTGTTTCAAACATAAAATATTATAATACAATACGTAGCCCTAGCTTTCTTCATCCACGTACTAAACTCTTTCTTGTCATGGCTGTTCAACGATTAAGAGCTTTGTTCAAGGGTGATTGGGATGAAAACAATCACTATCATGACTTCCGATTTATTGAAGTTTCTAGTGCTTCAAACACATCTTTTTCAATTTTCATCTTTTTTTATTGATTTCATTTTTTATTCTCAATCGACGATAAGTCTATTTTAGAGGCTTGACTTAATCAATCAAATTCACGGGTGCATAGAGAAAATGCTCGACTTAATCATCCATCGACCAAGAGTTCAAGTTGCAAAGTCTCTTCTTTTCAAAGTGATTCCTATCAAGCCATTATAAAAATGTAGTCCAAGCATATGGACAGTGTTGATATTAATCCGTTTGTCTTAGGGTTGACCCCAACTTGATAGATTCAATTAAGGAATGATGTATCATCGTCGAATATTATTTGTTTCTTTTCTGTCCATGAGATCTCCACGATTGACATCAACACCATATCATAATTGGTTAGTAATTTCATGATTTTTAATTGAGATTTTGATACTTCAATCTAAATCCGTTTCTTTTTTCATGAATGCAATTATTTAGATAAAGTTTTTATCAGTCTAGCCCTCACTTTCTAAACTGATATTTTAGGTCTAGATAAAGAAAAAGTCATTGTTACTAATTTTGGGTAAGTTCAAAAGCGATTTAGATAGATTTGGTTAATTGATTTTTTTCAAAAGCGATTAGATAGATTTGGTTAATTGATTTTTTTCAAAAGCGATTAGATAGATTTGGTTAATTGATTTTTGATTGTAGTGTATTTGTAGTTTAGTGTATTTGTTGGGTGTAGTTTGGACAGTTTATTTGCAAGTCACGTAAATATCTTATCGAAAGTATCCAAAACTTTCAAAAGACTTTTATGACTACAAAACCTTCATTCGAATTACAGTGTAACTATTTTTTTCCTTTGCACGTTTCTTTTATCATACATCTTTATTTTCTCCTAAAATATTTTCCCTCCTTTAAATCATCAAATCATGTTGTTATTTTTTGTTCAAATATCATTTTAATTATTTGTTGGTTTTTTAAAACTTTTTTCAGCTTATTTTATATTTCTGCATTTTGATTTTTTAATTAGTTTGAAAATTTTATACAATCAAATATTAGGTTTTCTTAATTAGTTTGAAAAATTTAGAGCGAAGAGTGAAGACAGACCAATCGCATTTAAAGTACGATGGAGGAAATTATGTTTGCAATGATAGATTCAGAGACGGTAATTCTACTCACAACATCACCATTGTTAGGAGTTGAGATCGACGACGGAGCATGTGTTTATAGGAGTTGAGATAGAAGGAGATGGAACTGGAGTGGTCACTAGTGGTTCTCAATGAGCAATAAATGAAGTCAATGGAGAAGGAGTCGAAGTCGAAGCTGATGTGAAGTATTGGTGGAAGGAGAGGGGGCCATGCCTGACGGAGCAAGAGATGAAGAGAAAATTCAAGTTAAAGGTCTCACCATTGTTAGTGGAGAAGTCGATTTCATAGAGAAAAATGGCGGCAACTTGGTTGGAGAAGAGGTCGGTGCGAGCATGGCCAACTGATGGTATTTAGATGTTTGTTTTAATTACAGTGTAATTACGAATATTTCTAATAAGTCAATTGCAATATCATCTGTATGGCTAAGGATAGTTTAGCCTTTTATAAATTCGTTTATTTTTTTTTAATTTTTATTTCGTTATAATTTTTACGAATGAAATGTTAATTTGGTATTTTTACAAATGAAAAATTAAAATCTGTCATCCTTCTTGTTAGCCCTTTAAAATATTTTTTGCAAAACTAAAGATCCCTATCATTTTTTTTTTTTTTAAAAAAAACAAAATAAAAAAAGCTAACTTATGCCATTGGTTTCTATTTTAATTGCAACATTTTGAAAGTTGATTTTTGCTCTTAAATTTTAACGAGGTTGCTAAAAAATTTAAGGGGTGTTTGGAGCGTTGAATTGGTTATTATAGTTAGTGAGTTATATTAATATGTATTTGGAGTCTAAACTATTTTAGTCTACATTATAATAGTTTATGTTTGGAATGCAAACTATTTTAGTTTGGGTAAGAAATAGAAACATTATAACAAAGGGAAATAGATGATGAGTAAGAATGGTAAACAAGATAGATTTAAAATAGTAATACTATAGTAATTGTAACTTATAATAGTTGAAAATACCAACTATTGTGAATAGTGCCCCAATCGTAGAGTGAGCTATATTTGAAGTTGGAGTCTAAATACTCTCTAAACTTTTCATAAATAAATTAAGAGATTGAGAATAAGATTAAGACTATGGTCCATTAAAAAGCCGTTATAGATATAAGGACACCTATTCCGATATGAAAAGTCGATAAAAATCCCTCCCACTCTCACAATTGTTCAACTAAAGAAAGCTATTGAAATGTCAAGGACAAAATTCAAACTAACCAAAAGCTTTTTTTTTTATGGCCAAAAGATATATACATATATTTCTTTTAGAGTATTTTACATCACAAATTTGAGGGTGAGATTCAAACTTGAATTTAAATTTTTTTTATAGCAAAATAGAATCCTCTCACTCAACATTTAATCTCATTTGCCAACATGAGTTTGCTCCCCTAATTAAGGTTACCTTCAACTAAGAAGTGAGATGTTGGAATTTCTTATCTTATTTGTCTAACTAAAAAAAATTAATATCATTTGATATTTATTTTAAAAAGTAGTTTGATAATATATTATATAATATAAATTCGTTGTAATAGATATATTATGTATGTCTCTTTTTATTTCAAGTTGAATTTCATAAGAGATGCAAACGATCTATCCCAACATTCTTTGATTATGGAGATTTGAAGTTAATTAGTTTCTATTTTATTATCTAGTGATATTTTTGATCTATGAGAATTGATTAAGATTTTAATTAGTCTCCAAAATTTAAAATTAATTTCTCGAATTGACTGATTATTAATCTAGTGGAATGATAATGTAAAAGCTTAAATATGTACTTTTTAGAGATCAATTCAAAATCTTATAAATCAAAGCATCACTGTTGAAATCTTAAAAGTGAAATAGAAAGTGAATTTAAATCTCAGAGACATGAATATTAGTCTTGAAACTAACCAAATAGAGAACCTAACTTCAAAATTTAGTGTGTTTTACCAACATGGATATATGTTTCAAAATGATTTTTATTCATTTAGGACCATAAGTTCATTTATACACATTTTTAAAGATATCAGCACCATTTTAAAACAAAATGATAGCAGAAAAAAATATCCAAAAATTTGTAGCATAAAAATTTAAAATGACTATGACTCCATTTGGGATTGTTGTAGTTTTTAAAATAATTGTTGTCAATTGTACTTTTTGTAAATTTAACTTTAATATGAAATGTAGCAGTGTTTGGTAAATTTCAACTTTATATTTGAATAAGTTTGTTACATGTGTTTGGTAAATAAATATTAAATTATCGTGTTTTAGATATAATGATTAAAATGAATTTAATATTATTATTTTTTATAATTTATAATTATTAAGTAATTGTTTAAAATAGATGTATAAAATAAGATTTAATTTTAAGCGCTAAATTTAAAATAAATAACAGATTTTAAGAAGTGTGTGAAATAAACATGTGATTTAAATGTAATATTAATGTAATATTAGTAGATTTAATCATATTTTGTTTTATGAAACACAAAAAATTAAGATTTTATTATAATCACTTCTCTTCCTCTCAAAATCAATCCCCAAGTCCATGACAGGTTTGAAAATTATTTTGAAATTGTCAAAAACACTTTTGACATAATTAAAATCGTTCTAAAACATGTATCTAATAATTTAAAATCAATATTATGTTTGGTTTTATACTTTTAAATGTGAATTTCATATTAAAAATTGATTTTGAATGATTAAAGATATATTTAATAATGGTTTTCGTATAGCCAAATCCACTTTTGCCAATACCACCCTCACTTTTCTTCATAAATTTGTTGGTTGTCAAATTTTGAAATTAATTCTAGAAAAATATAAATTTATTTAGAATTGATTTTTGAAGAGCTAGTTGAAATGCGCTTTTAGTGTGATGATGAGGATAATCACCCCCATAAAATTTGTCCCACTTTTTTTAAGTAAAATTTGCCCTCCTCATGTATTGATCATTTTTTAAATAAAAAAATACTTTTTAAAAAGTAATTCTAAAATCACTTAAACCAAACATAATAATTCAAAATTATTTTTAAATATATGAAAATTACTTCTAAAATTTAAAATCAAACATCAATATGATTATAACAAATATAATAATTCAAAATCATTTCTAAACATAATAGTTCTAAATCATTCCTAAATATATGAAAATCGCTTCTAAAGTTTGAAGTCAATATGATTGTAATAAATATAATAATTCAAAATCACTTCTAAATATATAAAAATCACTTCTAGAAGTTGGAATAAAAGATCAATATGATTTTTATCATATTTGAAAAGCACTCACAAACATCCCCTACAACTTTTATCACATAATTTTGTTTCCCAAAAAAAAAGAAAAAGAAAAATCTTCTATAACATAATCAATCAAACACCAAACAATGATCACCCTCTGCCCTGGCGCAGAAGCTTCTTCCCTTACTTTACCTTAGTTAACATGTTCCATTCACAAACATATAGCAAGCTCCCCATCAGTATATTTCAACATTACTTTTCACATTAGAGTTTCCATAGTCTTATCAACAACAACTCTATTTTGGACTCGGCCAATCCCAAAGGATACCAGCAACACACTCAAACCACTGCGGGCCAACACAGCAATAATACTTCTAAATACAATCTGTAGTGTCAACTTTCCACACAAAGGATCTTCCACAAAATAATAATATTAATAACAACCTTCTTGAAAATTTTGACCAAGAAAGGCCACATAACTCAAGAAACAAGAAACCAGAGGAAAAGCTCCTTGAAGGGCTAGAGCCCTAAAACCCAACATCTCTTCTCCTTGGACTCGTGCAAGAGTTGCAACAACCAATGGAGGACCGCCATATTTACAGCTTCTCTATCCGTAAATGGACGACTGAAATCCAAAGAGACCGAAGATGAAGCCGAAAGGAGAGTCTAAAGAGAACACATAGCAAATAGGGTAATCTTCCACCCAACAGTCCTCACTTCCATGCCTAATGCAATTGATGTCGTCCCCAAATGATTCTTCACATCAAACAATTTCTCTTAGACAGAGGGCTTAAACCCTATCAACATCAGTTTTGATAAACGCACCAAATTGTAATAGAATTCGTCAATTTGGGTACATATTGAAAGAAATCCCAAACTATAGTGAAACATTGCAACAACAATGAAGACTGTTGATTCACTGTTGTAATGCAAGCATGAGCAATACAAGTAATAATATGTCAACGAGGTTAATTCGACCAACTATTGTAGAATGATTCTTATTAAATAAATGTGACCTTAATTCCTTCTATAACTAATTTCACAGGAATCCTCTCTCACTATTTTAAAACAAAAAGAAAAGAGATGGACCATTTCCAAAATCCAAGCATCAATATGCCAATTCTGTTGACTTCCATGACATTATCACCTTGCAACAAAATGTTGACTTCCATGATATTATCAACAACATGTTCTATCAGATAGGTCGATTATTTCAATATACCTATGATTCCACTCTTGGTGAAGTTCCAAATAGGATTTGAGGTTATGAATATCAAATGGTTCTTCTATTAAACAATTTCTCTCAATGAGATGGGTTAACAATGACTTCCTCAACAATGCTCAGTAGGTAGGATTGGTTTTACCATATCCCTTAAATCTAAGAACTATATTGCAATCCTTCTATGTTTTATCTACTAGATAGAGAACTAATGGAACAAAATGGGGCAAGGGGGACTATACTTCTCTAGAAAGAAGAAAGTGATACTTGCAAACCTGTGTCCTGTGACAGCCAAAAAGGTGGAGTTTCTTCTTCCGTGCTGTCAAAAGTACGAGATGTAGCAAGTTAGTGCTATTTGAGATCCTACTTGACTTCTTCATATCTAGCATTAATGATGCAAAGGCAAAAAGATGCTAGACAGAGAACACGATTAAATAATCTACGAGTTTATTACTTGAACAGCTGAACTTATAGAGCAGATCCTATTCAAGTAAATGTCAGGGCCCCACATGCTCATACTCAACATCTTCATAAATATCAAAGACATCCATGGATACATGAAAGATGTAGAATGTGCGTCACAATTCAGTTTGGGGTGGGAGAGGGAGGGTCCCTCCGACCGCCAGCAGCGGACATCCCTCTGCATTTTCCTTTAAAGAAAAAGAGTATCATGAAAAAGAGGTACCATGCAGAAGTGTTTGGAAGACATCAAATCTCATACTAGCACAAATATGCTTAAATAAAATATTGAGAACAAAATTACAAACAGTGAGTTTTCTCTTTTATCTCAAAGTTATGATGCAAGTTTACAAATATCTTCATATTCAACAGTCTTAAGCATCCTGCCATCATACACACCCTTCTCTATTTGCACTTTAGCACAAAACTTATCAGTGTCAACGCCTAACAACCTAGCATTTGATCCGCGATATGCCCCATTTACTATCCTTACTAAGCCACCAATTTGAGGTATCACTGTTTCTAATTCTTCTTGATCAACTCTCAACACATGCTTGCCATCAAGCATTTCGATCTCTCCAACATATTTATCAATCACTTTTCGCACAACTCCCTTCTGTTTATAGTATCCCTTCTCAGCCAAATCCTTGCTCATAATCTTTACAATTATTCCCTCACAAAGCCAGTAATCCTTCCTATTAAGCTTCTCCTTCTTCATCTCTTCTTCTCTCATCAATGCCTCCAAAGCTGACAGACCACCACCACCCATCCTATTTTTGGAAGTCTCTTTAGGTTTCCCCTTGGCAGTCTCATATGTCTCATCCTCATCAAAAACCACCCTGGAACTCTCTCCTTTCTCCTTCAATTTTGATGATGTTCCCAAAGCAAATCCTAGCTTAACCCCACTCTCCAATTTCAACTCTCTCGTTTGTTCAGCCTCCAAAGGCTCAGCAGATACAGAAGCCAAAGGTGTTAATTGCTCAGCCCTCTCAATTTGCCTCTTTATCTCTCTCTCTTGCTTCTCTTCTTCAGCTAAATCAGCCCGCATCCTCTTATTCTTCATTCTCTCTTTGAAAAGCGTCTCTGAATCTCTATCTATGTAAGTAATGAACCAACCCTTTGGAGTCTCCTCTACTTTACATTGACCAGTTCGACCCAGATGTTTAACAAACTCAGTAAGAGTAGCCCATTGCGTTGCATTCATATGAATATGATGTCTGTCGTTAATGTATTCATTATAGACCACTGTAGCTGCCACGCGACTGAACCGATGGCTACGCTTAATATGCTCCATGAAAGAACTCTCAAACTCTTCAGAGTAGCCTTCAACAATACGATGAGGATTTTGGCCAAAGATTTGCATCTGGCGCTGGTGGCTTTCACTCATACAGTGACATTTAAAGCCATTCTCATCCCGGCACTGCTTTTGACACATCTGGCAATACCATCTCAGCTTCTGTAGCCCTTTTGCCTTGATTCTGTTCGCGATGGCTTTAGGGGTTAGAAATTCGTTCTTCCCCATTGAAATTTCCTTTGAGAATTAGGGTTTTTTTGTATCTGAAAGGTTGAAGACAATCCGATCCTCCACCAAATCGACCCTGATATCAAAGATTCCAAAGAGGGGAGGGGGGAAGAAAAAGGAAACCTCGGGGGCGAGCGACTGGGAGATGGGGCTCGGCGTCGAGCAGCTGGTGTTGAAGGCAGTGGGCAGTGACGCAGCTGCAGCTGCCGCTGCGGCTGCGGCAGAAGATAGAGTAGCGTGGCGAAGTATGTTGCAGCAGAGAGGGATTAAGAAGGAAAAGGGGGCGTTGGCAGCGTTCCGGCGAGCCGGCGGAGGAGGGAGACTAGCAGAGAAGAAAAGACTCCAGAGAAGGGGACGGGCGACAAATTGACGAAGAAAGTTCAGAATCTCGGATATGGAAACGGGAAATTATTATAATCTCGGCTCGAATACAATTATCTCGCCCGAGATTATATGCGTAGTGCCCCGAGATTGATCATAAAGGGTTTAATCTCGGATGAGAAATTGATAATTTTTTTTATCGTGATTCGCTATCCCTCTAAGATTTTGACGATTTTTTAGTAACTTTTATCTGTTTGACTTTTTTTTTTTTTTTTTTTTTTTTTTTTTCTTCCAGATACCTTGCATATTTGTTAGTTTCGAGGGCAAATGAAATGAGAACAACAAAGAATATATAAGAGGTCAGTTTAAAATTTTGATTGTAGACAAAGAAATAAAAAGAATTTTTATGGCAAATATATAAAATAAGTGGGATAAATTTTACTGAGTTTGAGTTGGTTACAAGGTATATATAATATTAGGTTGGATGTCTCTACTTTTGTGATTATCAATAATACCTTCATTTTTTCCTTAACCAATGACGATGTGTCTTCAATAGCTCTTGTAAATTAACAATAGGAGCGCAAAACACTAGAAGTACGATACCGTCATTTTCAATCTCAATGGCCCAAAATGTACTCTTACTTCTCTCTCACCTTGATTTTATTCTTGAATACCACATGAATTTCAAATTATGTGTGATCATTAAGTCCATTGAATGATAATGTGGTTTAACTAGAATTGGGAGACAATATAGATGTTTTGTTGAATAGGGAGTTTGTCTTCAATGTAGATATGTCTAAAATAAAGGTATTCGACCACACAATACAACAATGTCACACATGATGTGTCTACAATTCAAAAACAATTAGAAAGTAAAGAGATAAACCAAGAAAGATAAAACGCACAGTTTGGTAACTCAATTCGGTGAAATACCACATATGTCTAGGGAATAATATTCTCGTGGAAAGATACTTTTACCAATATGGAGTTAAACAATTTCAACATTGTACTTATCTATGGACTACACACGAATAGCTCAACTCAATAGACGAACACTTAGGTTCTTCCTAAATGTGAGACATTCTCCCCAGGAAACTTAGGCTCCCCCTAAGTATGTGAATATTAGTAAGCAATTAGTTAGGCTCTTCCTAGGTGTGAGAATACCTCTCAATTGTAATCTTCCCACCTTGTTGTGAAGACCTCCTCACTTAATGAACTTAAGCTCCCCCTAAGTTAGAGAATCAGTTCTTAATCAATAAGGAAATCTAAGACTCACCCTCAGATCAAGAATAACCTTCCCAGCAGATTCCATTTCAATAAGCACTGCTTCACGAACAATAGAAGTCCATAATCTCTTTTCTCACGTTCGGTCGTCATAGAACTCTTCAAACACTGAAGTTGCTCAATCAGAATCGACAACCCTAGCAAGATAGCAACTTATCCTTTAGATGAAACGGAAAAAGGAAACTTGGTCCATTTAATTATCGATAGAAACATAAATAAGGAAAGAATCCTCAAGAGCAAAGAATCACAGGAAAATAAATAAGGAAAAAATAATTCTACAAAAATGGTAACTCAAGAGACATCTTGCAAGACATTTTCAGACTACTATATGACGTTGTTGTCGTAACTTCCATTATTGGTCTACATAGCTTCCAAAGACGCCCCTCTTCCTTGTAGTCCTTTCTTTTTCAACTTCTACTAGGTCGGACTATGGGATGACGTCATCGTTGAAGTCCATAGGGTGCATAATAAGAAAAACTAGTAACCAAACTATTGATGTGTTAAAAAGTATGCATATTTACGACTCAAATTATATCTCGAGCTTTAGGACAATCAATATACCATTGGATGGACTAGTCGTTTCTTCCCCACCTGATGATATATCAACTGGGATATGGGCATCTTGATCATTCCCCTTTGTATCCTCCCTACTTGAATGAATCCAGTCATTGATATTAGCTTTGTTAGGGTAGATGCTCTAAATCTCGTAGAGACGTGTAGTTTGTAATTGTATTGTACAAACATTTTATTTATTTAATAAAATATGAGATGTTTTATTTGACATTTAGTAGCATTAAACTCACAAACCAATAAACTAACATCCAAGGTTATCATCTGTAGCTTAAACATGTATGTAGATGTTGGGATTGGTGTCCTAATTCTCCCGGAGTCTCATTGTTCGTAATGATACACATTGTTTTATGAATAAAATAACTGTTATTTCATTCTGACATTTACTCATATCCAATAAACAATGTTTCATGGTTATCTTATGTAAATTTAAGCATATATATGTGATATACAAATGGATCATGCCTTAAGTGATAACCTAAATAGGTCTGTAGTATAAGGATTAAGATGAGATACTTGATCCTGGTGACTCTATGGATACGACCCGCTTTATAGAGGTTTGCAAGTGTTGTAAACTACTACAGATGGTAGATCCTGACCATTCATGTGGAGATGTGGAGCGGGAGTGTCCTATACAAAGAGTTTGTATAAGACTTAGACCACGAGATGACTAGACTCTGTATATAATGCCGTTGATACTAGAGACTTGCATTTCACCTAAACGACCATAGGTGACACGACCTCAATCCTGAGTGTTTTGGGAACTCCTGCCTTTGAGGGCGGTCCTTTGATTCGTATGGGTGAAAGTAGCCAGATTTCCAACTCAACATGCCTATCTTTTTTAGGACTTGTCTGATCTGGGAGTTGGGAACTCAATCCACAATATGGAATTCACTTCTTTCCCGAAGCAGGGATAAGTAGAGAGATTGCTCTCTTAAGGGCTGATTCCGGGGCTTGAACATAGTGGCCACAGTTTCTCTTTGGAAGAGAAGACTCAGTCATAGTAGGACTATGACTTATGTTCATTAGAGGGATCAGTGATACTTAAAGAGACAGATGTAACTACAGGGGCATAACGGTTATTGGCCCAACTGTGCTTACGAGCGATTTGTGAAGGGTTGTCACACTGCTGATTGGTTAAGATGGATACATAATATATCTGTGGTAAGGAGAGTTCAGCTGTCGGTCTTCAATGGAGTGTCTGACAGTTAACAGATAGTGGATCCTATGACTAAAGAGTTTAGTTAGTTATTCACGTACCATTGGAGCTTCGAGCTACAGGTTCATAAGGTACCCTTGGTAGCTTAATGAATTCAGTTGAGGATCAGTTCTTGGTGTTGATTTGAAATATTCAAATTGACAAGAGGTATTTGATTATATATAATATAATCAGCATGGTGTATGAGATACATCTAGTGGAGGATTAAGTGTCATGGAATAGAAAAATAACTATGGTTTGTATGTTTCATGAGATGAAATATTAAAACTATAGGTTATAAATATATTATGATAAGTTAGTTTCATTTAATTTATAATGATATTAACTATTGGATAATTATCTCTTTTTCTCTAATAACCAATTGAGTGGGAGGTTATTGGTGGTTTCATGGTAACCATGAGATAAAAAGGAAAAATGTTTTCCTAATTTGGGTAATCAAGAATTTGTTGTTTTGAGATTTCCTCTCTCGGAAAAATCTCATGGAAAGTTGTCAAGTAAATTGGATTTACTAAGCGACAGCTTGGAGTTAGCTAAATGATCATGGAGTGTTAGTAGGTGATAGACACTCAGCTAAGCGATGAGCTAAATGATCGCATAGCTTTTACTAGACGATCTCTTAGCTTTTCCTAAACGATTGGGCATCGACCCATACGATAGGTTCTTCCATCTCCCACTTGTTCAATCATTTACACGATTGTGTTTCCTCCGGTCTTCTGCCTCAAACCAAGTCTACACAGAGCCCACCCTCTAGATTCTCACACCGAGAATACCAAGGTAGCCTTCTTGGTAGTGTCATACTCAACTCGACACTGTCGAGGTTCTGTGGAGGCCATTGTTGTGTTCGGGGTGTTCCTGACCTTGGCGATCATTGAGTTTGAGTGCGCAATGTTCGCGCAGTGTAGTAGTCATGTTGTACGAGTGTTCATGTGTAGCTGTGTTGTTGTGATCGAGCATTCGTGATCAAGGAGCTTTGGGATAAGTCGACAAAAGTGTGTTAATCTTGTCCTTGATCATATGTATTACATGTAGTAGTTCTGTATTTAAATGCATGGCCGTATATTTCTATTTGAGATTGTAATTGTAAAGTTCTTATACGATTGTAATTTGGAATGATCTTTCTGCTGCTCATGGAAATCCTCGTGTTTGATTTCCTTCAGTAGAGACATACAGGTGGATCATATTTAAGTGATAACCTAAATGGTTTATAGTAGATGGATAAGGTTGGATACCTTATCCTTGTGACACTATGAATACGACCCACTTTGTAGATGTTACAATTGCATAAAGTGCTACAAATAATTTAATCCTGATCATTCATATAAAGACATGTGAGCGAGGTATTTTATACGAGGGAGTTTGTATAAGACCGAACCACAAAATGATTGGTCTCATTATATACTGCCGTTTATGATTGAGATTTACATTTCACCAAGATGACCATAAGCGTGACTTGAAACCTATGAAGGCGGTCCTTTGATTTGTATGGGTGAGAGTGGCCAAATCTTCGGCTCAATAAGCCTACCCTTTTGAGGATTCGTTTGATTGAAGAGTTGGGAACACAACTACACAAGACAAAATTCACTCTTTCCTCGAGGTCGGGGTAAGTAGATAAATTGCTCCCTTAAGGACTGATTCCAGGACTTGAACAATGTGGCGCCACACCCTCTCCTAGGCTGAGAGGGGTTTGGTCATAGTTAGACTATTACTTATTGTTCATTAGATGGATCATGTTGAATCGATATGGCAACCCTAGAGAGGGGGGGGGGGGTGAATAGGGTTTAATTAAACTTTTTTTCTAAATTAACCCAATTAAACTAATTAATACACTTTTTATAAATAATAAGAAAAATTCAATTTTTGCAACAAATAAGATGACAAAAATATGATAATTTAGTTCTATCAAATTTTAGCAAATATATAAGAACAAACTAAAACATACAATAAATTGCTTAAGCTAATTGCAAAAATAAAAAGGAAAGAGTTAGAGAAGAAGACACCGTAATTTTTATAGTGGTTCGGTCAAACTCGACCTATTCCACTCCCCAAGCTCCTCTTGGGAATTTGAATAAAATCTTTCCTACTCTTTCCACAGATTAGAGCCCAACCGTTACACCATTGCTCATTTTATGGGTTCAAGAGTAAATCCGATCCTTTCCACGGTTTAGGATCAAACCGTTACAAATGTTGGAATTTTTGAAGAACACAATACAACTCTCACTAGAGTGAATTTACAAGTTTAAGCACTTAACAAGTTTATCCTCACAATACAATAACACTCTCTCAGGAATAAGATGAAAAGAAAAAAAATTGGGAACTTAGAGAGAGCAACAATGGAACTTTTGAGTTTTGGAGGATTATGAAAAATAAAATTTGTTGGTTTAAAATTTGGAGAGGAAGATGGTTTATATAGAGATGAAATTTTTTTTAGAAAGCACAATTAATTTGGACCATTGGATTTTGGAAAAGAAAAATCAATGGTGGAGATTTTAAACTAAACTAGTCGTTAGATACAAACAAAATATAATATTAAATTCCTTTTCTTTTGAAATTCATTTTCTTTTTAAAATTAATCCAAAAAAAAAAAAATATATCATGTGTCAAAAACTAGCCGTTAGACACAAACATAAACTAATATTAAATTCATTTTCCTTTTAATTCATTTTCTTTTAAATTTCAATTCTTTTTATTTTAAATCAATCCAAAAATAAAAAGTCCATCATATGTCAATTTCTTAATGATCCACCATTCAACCAATATGTTGCCACGTGTCTACATGCAAATGGTCTGGTTATGCCACGTCATCCACCATGATATTTTCTTCTTAGACTTGTTTCGGTCATATCGTCTTCATTTTAGCTCCAATTTGAGTGATTCAAGAGGTGTTGGAATCGTTGTTCCGAGCTCTACGCTATGGATATATTAAAACACTAAGATTTTCAGTAATTAAAAATTGAGTTTGTTATCATCAAAACATTGATTAATTGATTAATTTGATATTAAGGGCCAAAAAGCCAATAGATCAGTGGTACTTACGGAGTTAAATGAAGCTACAAGGACAAAACGTTAATTTTGGTATAGTTGTACTTACGAGCCACTTGTGAAGGGTTATCCCATTATTGACTGGTTATATTCAATGGACATAAAAATATATCTGTAGTGCGAAGAGTGCAGCTGTTGGTCTTTAGTGAAGTGCCCGACAGTTAATAGATGTTGAATAATTTAATTAAGAGAGTTTAATTAATTATTCAAGTACCATTGGAGTTTCAAGCTATAGGTCCATAAGGTCTCATCTGTAGCTCAACAAGGATTTAATGGGAATCAATTTTGGATTAATTTGAATGGTTCAAATTAATTGAGAGAATTAATTATATGTGATACAATTAATTTAATTTAATTATATATGATATAATTACTATAATGTATTTGATACATTATAATATAAAGTTTATATGAGAGGAAATAAATATTTGAATATGATTCAAATATTAATTATGTGAATGGATTCATATAATTAAATTTAATATAAATGGGATTTATATTTAATATCGTGCATTAATGAGAGAATGGAAACTTTAGGTTATGTTGTATTTGATACAATATTAAACTATAGGTTATATATTATATTTGATATAACATATAGTTTAATGTATATTATATGATAAAGTGGTTATCATATAACTATATATTAAATGGTTTATTAAAATAAAATTTTAATCTATTTAAAAAAACAATGTTTTTGGGAGGGAGTTATAACTTCTTACCCATTTTCTCTCTACTACATGCATGTGTGGGTGAGAATGCTGAATGGTCCGTTTCTTTTTCTTCCTTGAGTTTTTATAAAAAATAGAAGAAGTTTTTTGTTTTTCTCTATGAAAAAGATATTTGCAAGAAATATTTACCAGTGGTTCTTTTCTCTTAATTCCTCTCAATTCCCCTTTCTTCTCCAAAATTCACAGAGCCCATAAACTCTTGTGATTCTCATCCCAGAGAATATAGAAGGCTCTAATTGATGGTGGTCATTAAGGTTTCAAGACTGTTGCAATTCGTGATCAGTTTCGGAGAAGGGGAAATACGCGAAGAAGGTTATTCTTCAAAGGTATCATTTCCTTATCTTTTTTCCCCTTCAAATTGCATGTTGTAAAATTAATTTTAGTTTGATTGCATAATGTTTATTCTATAAAATTCGCTGTTCTAATAAAATTGGATTTGGGAGCGATCTCCGCTTCCGCACTAGACCTTCACCGATTCCTTCAAGCTTCACATTGTTCCTCAGCAGGTGGACCCATATGTATGTGTTATGTAACCTCTGGATCCTTAGTAGGTAGACCCTTTGTAACTCGTGGATCCTCAACAAGTGGATCTATAGGCGACTAGTGTAAAGTATCGTCCCTTATCGCCAGAATACTGTTGAGGATCAACTAATTTACCCTGTAAGATAACAACAAATATAGATCTTAAACCCTAAGATAACAATATATATATATATGTGTGTGTGTGTATAACCTAAACCTTACAAATATAAAGCAACACAGATATAGATCATAAATTAGAGGTGAGCATGATAGACCGAAAAATTTAGTCGACTGATCGAATTGAAGTCAATCGATTGAAAAAGGAGAGGGTTCAATCGGTGTCGATTCGGGAAAACTACAAATGAAAAAATTAAAAAAGAATAAAAGAATAAAATAGATCGATTGATCGACTTTTACTCCTTGATGGTCAAGGTTGATTTGAACATTTAATAAATCGACTATAGTCGGTCCGGTGGTAGTTTGGTCGAAAAACCGACTCTGACCGATCGATGCTCACCCCTATCATAAATTACCTTCAAAAGGTGTTGAGTTTTATGTCGTAAAACTTGAGAAAAAATCAATAAGGTGTTATTGAATAGAAATCCAATAAACCTGAAAATATTTTGACTATGGGATGAGTACTTGAACTTTATGTGAAGACATAAAGGTGAACCAGGTTCGAGTAAATAGTCAAAATGATCTATAGTATATGAATAAGGTTGAGTACCTTATTCTAGTAACACTATTGGATACGACCTGCTCTATAGTTGTTACAAGGAGTTGTAAAGTAATACAAACGAAGTGATCCTAATTCGTTCATATTGGATATGAGGAGTGTGGGTGTCCTTGTGCAAAAGGGTTTGTACAAGATCAGACCACGAAATCAGTCACTCTTACTTTATAATGTTGTTTACTGTTTAAGACTGACTATTTCAAAAGGATGACCTAGGTAACTTGACCTTAATCCTAAGCTAACTATGAACTCCTGTTTATTTGGAATTATCCTTAGATTTTTATAGGTGAGGGTTGGCTCAACAACATCGGCTCAATAAACCTCCCATTTCAGGGGTAAGACTGGATAGATAGTTGGGGATATAGGGTACAAGATGGAATTCACTCCTACCCGCTTTAGGGATAGTAGAGAGGTCGTTCCCTTAAGTGCTGATTCTGGATTTTGAACAAGGGGCCTCACCCTCTCATTGACCTGAGAGGGACTTGGTTTTGTTGATTGGATTACAAAACAATTGTTCATTAGGTGATTAGTAGAGACTTAAGGAACAAAAGGTAATTTCTGAGATAAAATAGAGATTTGACCCAGCCGTTATTACTAATAACCTGTGAAGGGTTGACTTACTAATCATGGTTATATCGAGAGGACATAATATATCTACAGTGAGAGGAGTACAATTATGGGCTTTAGTGGAGTGACCCATTAGTTAATGAATGAGGGTTAGATTGGTCTAATGAGTTTAGTCGATTAATCTCGAATCGTTGGAGCCTAAGATCTGTAGGTCCACGAGGTCCCCCTACTAGCTCGAAAATGGATTAGCCCTAGAGTAGTGTGATAAGTTAATTTGAAACGTTCAAATTAGAATCAAACGAAATTGGAGAAATTTAAATATATGAAGATGGATTTGTGTAAAAATTAATTTAATATTGGATATTAGATTATTTAGAATTGTTTAAATTGTTTAAATAATTATTTATTAATTTTATTAGAAAATTAATTTGTGAAATTAATAAATTTTTATTTTAGAAATAAAATATGATTTTAAAATCATTTTTGGATTTTGGAAATAGAAAAACATAAAATGAAAAAATCGGTTTTTTCATCTTCATCTTCAAACTAGCTCACAAAGAACTCATTATCTTCAACCTTTAATAACTCCAAACATGAGCTGCATCCCATGCAGTAAAATCTCTTTGCATGATAGTCTGCAATATATTGAAGAGAATGGAGTGAAGTTGAAGGGATGACAACCGACTGAATTTTTCTGAAAAATTCGGGTTGAAGAAAGTGTTCTTCATTTTGGGTTGTTGTAGTGAGCATTCTCCAAATTCCCTTTGATTATAGCTTATGAGTCCCACAACTCAATCTAGAGTACCAAGAGAATAGTAGGGAAGATCTTGTGGTGGTCTGCACAAAGATTTGAAAATTTTAGCAGCTGGAAATTAAGATTTCAACGGTTCTTCAAAGGTAGGTCTTAAAACCCATTAAATTCTGTTTAAGCATGCTTTCGTTTTACCAAAATTAATCAATTAGAATGCTTATCAATCCTCGTTGCTTCCGCCGGGTGCTGGTACTTGTCTAACAAAAGGATCATTAGTATGTCCTTGATCGACTTCAACACAGTCGTGACCAATGAATTTAGGTGATCTAATCGATCCTTGAGGTGTTGCAAGTGTTGGCTGCATTCGCACGTCCTCTATTGTCCACTAACTAGAATCATCACAAATGGACCCCTTAGTTGGATGATAAACCCTCTTGGGTGGACCCTTCACAAGTTTTTCCACTATTTTGATGCCCTCACCACTCAATGATAAATTGAAGGAATCAAATTCCTCGCGGAAGTGTATGAATGTAGTGCCTTTGGAGTTCAATTTTGAAAATATAAAATATAGAGAAGAAATAACTGAATAAGCATCGATACAAGAATTCTTTGAGAAGGAAACAAGAAGAGATCATGAGGAAACTCACCCTTGAAGAAAACCTCTTCTTGATTTTCCTCTCCGAAGTGCACGAACACGGAACTGCCCAAACACTGAAAAATCTTTAACACAGGACACCACCACTCGAAGCCTCTGTTATTCTTTGGCAAGGGAAGGGATTGTGGTCTCCTTTAGTGTTTTTGGAAGAAGGGAAAGGTAGAGAGTTTGAGACTGAGTGAGAGACCTTGAGAGGACTTCCCATAAGTTTTCACGTTTCTTCTTCTTCTGTGTTCTCTGTATACTCAATACAATGATGAAGAAGAAAATAGTGGGAGTTACATAACTCCCTCATGTGAGAAACAAAATAACTCTCCTAAAGTGGGGAATTATTAATATTATATTTAAATAATATAATTAATTAATTAATTAACCTTTACTTAATTTGTTATATATTATGTATCTTAATCATATTAAAAGGCAATTCTCTCTTATAACCTATAGTTTTAATATGAATCATATTCACATTAATTTTAACCTATAATATTTATCTGAATCTAATTCATATGAATAATATTTGGATCTTATTCAAATATTTATCTCTCACATATTTTATAGTTTTAATTATAAACATATTTATAATTAGCTATATACTATAATGTATCAACATACATTATACTTTATAATCACATTAATATAATTAACATATTTAATTCCTTCAAATAATTTAAACATTTCAAATTATTCAAAAAATAATTATCTCTTGTTTTATCTTTAGTGAGCTACTAGCAAGGGGGTTTTATGAACCTAAAAATTAAAAGCTCCAACAATACGAGATTAATTAATTAACCAACAATCATTAATTACTGGTCACTCCACTAAAGACCAACAGCTTCACTCTTTGAACTATAGATATATTTTTGTGTCCATGGATATAACCAACGAATAGTAAGTTGACCCTTCATGAATTGCTCGTAAATATAGTTGGATCAAATTACTGTTTTACCCCTTAGTGATATCTAACTCTTTAAGTATCATTGATCCCTCTAATGAACAATTAGTTATAGTCTAACTATAAATTAGATCACTTTTTGGCCAGTGAGAAGGTGAGGGCCCTCATTGCTCAAGACCCCAAATCAACCTTTAAGTGAGTAATTCATCTACTTACCCTAGAATTGGAAATGAGTGAATTCCATCTTGAGCAGCTATGTTCCTAACTCCTTACTCGGACAAATCCCTAAAGTAGGCATATTTTATAGGGCGAAACTTACGTCGTTAATAAGCCTCACGTATGGTCAAAAGAAAATTTTTTAAATCATCAAACTCCTATTACTACTAAAACGTAGCAATAGTGGTAAGTGCGGGGTCGAACAATAGAGAAGCGAAAAATTAATTTCTTTTTTTGGTTAGATATGACCGTGGAAAAAAACAGTAAAAATGGGTTTTTGGTTTTAAATTGAAAACATGCAAGTAAAAGTTGTTGGGTTTTATGTCCTAAAACTCGTGGTTTGCAATGAAACTTATTCTGAAAATTCAATAAGTTGTTATTGAATATTTGTATTGCTTATTAGAAATCCAATAAACCTAAATGACCCATGACTATTACATGAGTACTTGAACTTTATGTGGAGACATAAAAGTGGATCAGGTTTGAATAAATAGTCAAAATGATCTATAGTATATGAATAAGGTTGGGTGCCTTATTCTGGTAACACTATTGGATGCGGCCTACTCTGTGGTTGTTACAAAGAGTTGTAAAGTGCTATAAACGAAGTGATCCTAATTCTTACATGTTATGGCATGAGGAGTGGGAGCATCCTATGCAAAAGGGTTTGTACAAGATCAGACCACAAATTAGTCACTCTTACTTTATAACGTTGTTTACTGTTTAAGACTTATTATTTCAAAGCGATGACCTAGGTAACTTGACTTTAATCCTGAGCTAACTTTGAATTCCTGTTTATTCGGGATTATCCTTATATTTGCATAGGTTAGGGTTGGCTCAATAAACTCCCATTTCAGGGGTAAGACCGGGTAGATAGTTGGGGACATAGGGTGCAAGAAGGACTTCACTCCTACCCGCTTTTAAGGATAGTAGAGAGGTTGTTCCCTTAAGCGCTGACTTTGGGTCTTGAACAAGGGAGCCCACCCTCTCATTGGCTCGAGAGGGATTCAGTTTGTTGATTGGATCACAAATCAATTGTTCATTAGAGGATCAGTGGGACTTAAGGAATAAGAGGTAATCTTGGGGATAAAACAGACATTTAACCCAATCATTATTACGAACAACCTGTGAAAGGTTAACTTACTAGTCATGATTATATCGAGTGGACATAATATATCGACTAGCTCGTAAATGGATTAGCTTTAGAGTAGCGTGATAAGTTAATTTGAAACATTCAAATTATAATTAAAGAAATTAGTAATTGTATGAGATATAATTACACGTTTAATTTTAAGAATTAAACATAATTGGAGAATTAATATTTAAATATGATTTAAATATATGAAGGTGGATTTATGTAAAATTAATTTAATATTTGATATTAAATTTATTAGAATTATTTAAATTGTTTAAATAATTAATCATTAATTTATTAGAAAAATTAATTTAGTGAAATTAATAATATTTTAAAATCAAATTTATTTTTGAAATCAATCTGGAAAAATTAAAAAATTAGAAAAACACAAAAATGGAATTGTGACTTTTTTCGTTATCACCTTCAAGTAGCTCACACAAAATCCCCAAACTTTGGCTTCAATAACTCCAAGCATGAGCTACATCTCATGCAACCATCTTCTTTGCATGATAATCTGCAATATATGGAGTAGATTTGAGTGAAATTGAGGAATGCAATCTATAGAATTTTTGCTAAAAAATTCGTGTTGAAGAAGGAGTTCTTCAAGTGGGTTGCTGCTATGAGTTCTTCTTCAAGTTCCCTTCATTCAAGCTTATTTTGAGTCTCACAACTCAATCTAGAGCTCCAAGAAGATAGTAGAGAAGATCTTGAGGTAGTCTACAACAAGATTTGGAGAAATTTGCAGCTGGAAATCGATATTTGAAGAAGTTCTACAAATGTATGACTTGAAACCCACTTGTTTCTGCAATAGATGCTTTAATTTTTGCCAAAATTAATGAATTAGAGTGTGTATGATCCTTGTTACTTCCGTTGCTTGTTGATACACTCCAACAAATGTAAAGTGCAATGGATATATGAAACGATAATGGATTTGTGTGGCTCTCAGATCAAATAGCCAATCAATGCAATTTAAATCATTGTTTTAAGCCAACATATCATATATTCAAATTATGCATGCATAGCTACCCAATCGATGCGAATTAACTAATCTCTATAAGCCAAAAAATCAATTAATTTGAACCAATCGAGCATCCTAATTTGTAATTAAGGCTGGAAAGACCGTGCCTCAACTAACCTACATGTTCCTAAATGCAATTAGGTCCCCAACGGCTATAAAGACTAGAAACACATGCATTAAGATTCAGGATTCAACTGTATTGATTAAGTGTCAGGACAACCATGTTCAAATAGTCAATTTATTCTTTAAATCTGGATTAAACGTACAATACAAAGATTCAAGACCAACCTATAAACCTAAGCATGCTTATCTAATCTGTGCTACAAGGGTAAATTCAAAACATGGACGATTACAAGGATGCGTGTAAGCTTGAATTTAACTAGCGAAGACATGCGATCATGATAGGGCCGTCAATCCAACACATAAAAGTAAGTCTAAATTAAAAAAGATTAAAGAAAAACATAATTATGAATCTAAGCACATTATTGGATAGAAAACTCATCAAAATACAAAGAACACTTGATCTAAGAACTAAACGAAAGATTACCCCATCGATTCATAGACAAGCCAATGAGATACAATCCAAAACACGTCCATAATCCGAAAATAAAATAAAAACTAACCTAAAGATACTAAAAATTGAAGGAAAAGGAAGAAGGATGAAGTTTTACTTTGGCCTCCATCAATTTGGCCTCCTAAATTTGGCATGTTTTGACCTAGGGTCGAGGAGTAGTATTTATAGGAAAAATCGTAGCATTGCAATGCTGAAAGCGTTGTGCAACTTCGATGTGTTGCAACACTGCAAATAGCGTTGCAATGCTGTACATTTTTCCTTAGAGCATCAGGGTAGAGCGTTAGGGTAGCGTTGCAACCCTGAAGAGTGGCAGTTTTGTAATTTTTACTCTTTTGAAGCCTGACTGCTCAAATCACCTCCAAATTGCTTCAAATTAGTCTCGTTTGACTCCAATTTCTTGGTTTTACCTCCTCGGTGCATGATACCTACAAAATAAGAGAATAAACACATAAAATTCATTAACGAACCTAAATTAAGCTAAGAATATTAGCTCTTTTTGAGAGCTAACAAACACCTCAACTTAATTCTTGCTCGTCCCGAGCAAGGTAGAAACACACAATCAAGTAGAAAATAATTAAAAACATGCTAGCTTAATTTGCAACGTTGTTACTCTAGTTTCAACAATCGAATCGAATGAAATTTGTAATCAAGAACGAAATCAATTACAATCAATTAATGAAGCACAAGTTTAAAAATGGTTCTTGATACATGCATGAGTGAGCCTAGAGTCTTGCAAGTTAAACTCACACAGCCTAGAGTTTCCTAACTGATTCAATGATCTGAGCGATGTGGTCACTCAGACTCTGAAGGTCAACTCTAACCTCATGTTCGAAATAGAGGTCATCCTACTGGAAACTGATGGGTTCTTGATAATCATAGAGGCACTCCTGCACAAACTCACCAGAGCGATTAGAAAATTTCCTAACTATATCCTCTAAAGAAATACCTGGATTGGCAGACTGATACGACATCAACAACGACATTTGGCTAGGCTACTCCCAATGAGGATAATACTCGTACTCCGGATCATGCGAATTCTGCATCTGCTTATTAGCCATAACTTAAACAATAGAGGTAAATTCAGAAATTTGACTCTAAGCTCATGAATCTCTCTTACCTTTGGTGTTTCCCGTCATCTCGCATAGCTCGCTTGAAGCACATAAATGTTTATATTTTCTGCCATTGAAAAACAAGTAGACACGAAAGAAAGAAAATATGTTTTGGTTTTTAAAGTTTAACATTCAATTCTAACTAAAAGATATTAATTGGGTCGCTTCCCCGACAACAATGCCATTTTTTACGGGCCCGAAACTTTCGTCGTTAATAAGCCCCGAGTCTGGTCAAAAGAAAATTTATAAAATCACCGAACTACTCCTATTACTACTAAAACGTAGCAACAATGGTAAGTGCAGGGTCGAACCACAGAGAAGCGAAGAATTAATTTCTTTTTGGGTTAGATTTGACCGTGGAAAAAACAGTAAAAATGGATTTTTGGTTTTAAATTGAAAACATGCAAGTAAAATGAAAGTGCAATGGATATATGAAACAGTAATGGATTTGTGTAGTTCTTGGATCAAGTAGCCATTCAATGTAATTTAAATCATTGTTTTAAGCCAACATATCAAATATTTTAATTATGCATGCATAGCTACCCAATCGATGTGAATTAACTAATCTTTACAAGGCCGAAAATCAGTTAATCTGAACCAATCGAGCATCTTTAAATCTGGATTAAACGTGCATACAAAGATTCAAGACTAGCCTATAAATTTAAGCATGCTCATCTAATCTGTGCTACAAGGGTAAATTCAAAGCATGGATGATTACAAGGATGCATGCGAACTTGAATTTAACTAGCGAAGACATGTGATCATGATAGGTGCGTCAATCCAACATATAAAAGCAAGTCTAAATTAAAAAAGATTCAAGAAAAACATAATTTTGAATTAAAGCACAAAATTAGACAGAAAACTCATCAAAATACAAAGAACGCTTGATCCAAGAACTAAACGAAAGATTACCTCATCGATTCATAGAAAAACCAATGGGATATAATCCAAAACACGTCTATAATCCGAAAATAAAATAAAAACTAACCTAAAGATACTGAAAAATTGAAGGAAAAGGAAGAAGGATGAAGGTTTACTTTGGTCTCCATCAATTTGGCCTCCTAAATTCAACATGTTTTAACCTAGGGTCGAGAGGGAGTATTTATAGGAAAACTCGTAGCATCGCAATGCTGAAAACAGCGTTGCAACGCTAGCGTTGTGCAACTTCGGAGCGTTGTAATGCTGCACATTCTGCCTTAGAGCATCAGGGTAGAGCGTTAGGCTAGTGTTGCAACCCTGTGACAGTGGCAGTTTCTTAATTTTCACTTTTTTGAAGCCTGGCTGCTCCACCTCCAAATTACTTCAAATTAGTCCCACTTGACTCCGATTTCTTGGTTTTACCTCCTCAGTGCATGATATCTACAAAATAAGACAATAAACATATAAAGCCCATTAACGAGCCTAAATTAAGCTAAGAATAATAACTTTTTTTTTAAAGCTAACACATATTGAGTCGGCGTATTTGACCACTCACCCATACAGATCAAAGGATTGCTCTCATAGATAGGAGTCCACAACTCACTCAAGATTAAGGTCAAGTCACCTATGGTTATCCTATTGAAATGTTAATCTCTTCAAGTAATGGTGTTATGAAGAGAGGTTAATCATTTCGCGGTCCGGTCTTATACAAACTATTTGTATAGGATACCTCCACTCACATGTCTCTATATGAACGATTAAGATCAAATTGTTTGTAACATTTTACAACAATTGTAATAATTACAAAGTGGTACATATCCGCAGTGTCACTAGAAGAACGCACCCAATCTTATCTATATACTATAGACCATTTAGGTTATTTCTTAAACATGATCTATCTGTATATCAACCACACACATGTTTAAGTTACATAAAATAACCTTGGATCTTAGTTTATTCGATCGAGTTAATGCATAAATAAATAATTTTTATTTTATTAATTACAAATTTTTTTTATACAAGTTTACAAACTAGAGAATAAAGAGATTTAGGATATCAATCCCAATAACACCAATCACCTCCTTTGAAGTAGGAGGTTTCTCGTACTCATCTGCACTTAGTTGGTTAGGAAACCAACTCAAGTAAGCCCTCTTCTCATCCATCGACATAAGGTTGTTTGTCCAAGCCTACATGCAAAAATGATGAAAAATATATTAATCAAATAACAATGTAAACCTTAAACCGTAAAGCATGGCTTACCACTTGAGACTCGAACACCTGGGTATGAATCGCCTTAAATCCAGGTGATTACGTGCAACTCCATCGCATGATGCGTGATATGACATTATTAAAGAGCCAACTCGTAACTTGTCTATTGAGCGATGATATGGTTTCATACAACCAGATCTCTTATAATTCAATCGGCCAAGCACAACTTCCTAAGCTTATATAGACTATGCGGATCAGCCTAAACGACATGCCTAGAGCGATATCTTAACCCCGTTACTAGATCCAAATGTTCCTGCCCAAAAAGACACCTTCTTCTCCAATAACTTAAAGTTTGGCATATTCTCTAGTCTTCTCAACCTCTCTAAGAAGAATATAATGACACAGAAACCTAGTAAAAACTAGCTTCATATTAAAAAAAAGTTCAAAACAAATTTGCATAAATATATATAATTGTTTAGGCATTAACTTACTCTTAATGTTGGAAATTATTTTTCCTATAAGGGAATAACAAGTTAGATTAACCAAAAAATAATTAGAATTGTGATTTTTTTGGACCAATGCCATCTACAAAACAAAGAAAACTACTTTATACCTCGGTACAAATCCTGTGAGATCGCGGTCTGAGATTGGAACGTATAGGTGAATCTTGGGCTTGTATGCCTCGAGTTAGAAGGTTTTAGGTCATTAATGTTTTTGGTCTCGGTCCTCATCTTGGGCGAGATGGCCCTAAGGCAAAAAATAGGAATGCCTTAAAACCCTCAACATCCAGAAAAATCTCAAGGGAGATTGAATGCATCTCATGCGAGATTCATCCAATCCTGATTGAGAATTAACCTGCCTTTGGATGATATCATGCTTATTTCCCACAACAAATCAATATAAACAAACACATGAAAGCGAACCAACAAAAACATGTTAAAATCATAAAAAAAAATGCAAAGATTTTGCCGGTTTTCCAAAATTTTTTTAAACCTAACCAACTTAAAAATCCAACCTTTAACTTAACCAACAATAAAAAGAACCACAGAATACCTCAATAACTATTCTATGGAAAATACAAACGAAGTGTATGGATATGGTTCACCTATTTCGAACCGGATGGATATTGTTGGGGTTGATGCCCTAAATCTCGTAGAGTCCTATAGTTTATAATTGTAATGTACAAACATCTTATTTATTTAATAAAATATATGATGTTTTATTTCAATTTTGGTTGCATTAACCACAAACCAATAAACTAATATCCAAGGTTGTCTTGTAGCTTAAACATGTACGTAGAGACATACGGGTGGATCATGTTTAAGTGAAAACCTAAATAGCCTGTAGTAGATGAATAAGGCTGGATACCTTATCTTGGTGACACTACGAGTACGACTCGCTTTGTAGATCTTACAATTGTTGTAAAGTGCTACAAATGATCTGATCCTAATCATTCATGTGGAAACATATGAATGGGAATATTCTATACAAAGGAGTTTGTATCAGACTGTACTATGAAATGTTTAATCTCATTATATAACACTGTTCATAATAGAGACTTACATTTCACCAGGATGACCATAGGTAACATGATCTGAATCCTGAGTGAGTTGTGAACTTCTACCTATGAAGGCGGTTCTTTGATTTGTATGGGTGAGAATGGTTAAATTTCCAACTCAATAAGTCTACCATTGTGGAGATTCGTCTGATTAGGGAGCTGGGAACACAACTATACAAGAAGGAATTCACTCATTCCCCAATGTCGGGGTAAGTAGATAAATTGCTCCCTTAAGGACCGATTCCGGGGGCTTGAACAATGTGACGTCACACCCTCTCCTGGCTCGAGAAAGGTTTGGTCATAGTTGGATTATGATTTATTGTTCATTAGAGGGATCAGTGGTACTTAAGGAGTTAGATGTAACTACAAGGGCAAAATGGGTGATTTTGGCCCAGTTGTACTTACGAGCAATTTGTAAAGGGTCATCGTGTTGTTGATTGGTTACATTCAATGGACACAGAAATATATCTGTAGTGCAAAAAATGCAATTGTCGGTCTTTAGTGAAGTGTCCGACAGTTAACGGATGGTGAATAATTTAGTTAAAGAGTTTAATTAATTATTCACGTATCATTGGAGCTTCAAGCTACAGGTCCACAAGGTCCCATCTGTAGCTCAATGGGAATTAATGAGAATCAATTTTGGATTAATTTGAATTGTTTAAATTAATTGAGAGAATTAATTATATATGATATAATTACTATAATGTATTTGATACATTATAATATAAAGTTTATTTGAGAGGAGATAAATATTTGAATGTGATTCCAATATTAATTATGTGAATTAGATTCATATAATTAAATTTAAAATAAATGAGATTTATATTAAATGCATTGATGGGAGAATTAAAACTATAGGTTATATTGTATATGATACAATATAGAAACTATAGGTTATATGTTATATTTGATATAACATATAGTTTAATATATATTATATGATAAGATAGTTATCGTATAAATTTATATATTAAATGATTTATTAAATAAATAAATTATTTTATTTATTTTATTTAAAACCATTTTCTGGGAGGGAGTTGTAACTACCTCTTCCTCTTTCTCTCCATTACGTATTAGTGGGAGTTTCAGTTTTGGTTGCTTCCTCTCCCTTTTAGTGAATATACAGAAAAAAAAAAGTTCTGCTTCTTCATTTTTCTCTCTTGCTTCTCAAATTCTCTCTCTCCAAAATAGCCAGAGCACACACTCCTCTGAATTCTCACTCAAAGAATACTGAGATTTCCATCTGATAGTGTTCATCGATTCGAGGGACTTCATTGAAGAATGGCCTTCAAAGGTAAGGGTTCTCAAACCCTCTTATTCTTCTATTTTATTTTGTATTTGAGCATGTTGTAAATTCTATTCTAAATGCATAATTTTTGTTCTTCCGTTGTAAAATCTAAATTTGTGAAAATTGGAAAATTGGGACAATCCGCTTCCACTTAAGGACCTTTCACCGGGTTCCTTCAGTGTACCGATCTAATGAAAATTGGAGATTGTAGAAATTGTAATGGAAAGTTGAAACTGTTCGCTGAGAAAGAAAAGAATGTTTCAGTTTTGGGCATCGGGGTAATTTGGTTTGTTCACGCGGATCCAAAATATAAGTTGTAACGTCCCGCTTAATTTTTGGTCTCAATCTCAGCAGAAATGATCCAAGAAAAACTATTTGGACAAGATTTGAAAGACAATGCTAATTTTGAAATGTAGAAACTTGAAACGATTATTTTTTACAATTTCCCTTTAGAAATGATTTGTTTAAAAAACATTGTTGAATTTTCTAAAATAAATAATACTTTAAACTCTAAAAAATTAAAATTATTTTTTTACCATTTTTTATTTTAATGAAGATAGTTAGTATTCTGTTCCAGGTTCTTTAAATTTTCAAAAGTTTCATTAATGCCATTTTTTTTAAAAAAAAAAAAACACCGACGGTTAATATATTGACATAAATCGTCAATATCACATTAAAAAAAAATACTTATATACAACCCCTGAACTTTTCACAAATTTCTGTCAAAATAATGGTAAGAGTATTTTGAGAAGTAGATATTGCATGTGTTTGTTGGGCAAGGTTGACTGACTTTTGGAGTTGTGTTGTAGAGGTCTTGAATTATTATTATTATTATTATTATTTTGTGTATGTAACTTGGCCATCTGTTAATCCCATATTATACATATATATTTTGTGCACCTTGTAAAGAGGTAGGAGAATACAACCCTTGTATAAGTTAGTATTTACTTTTTGAGCAATAAGTATAATGACCTGTCTAAACTTCACAAATCTAATGGATATCAAACTTCTAAAATAATTGCTTTTGTTTAAAAGTAAAACCTAGGTCATAATACAGGATTATTAAAAATATGTCTACTTAATAAAAATTCAATCACATTTTATTCAAACAAGTTGTAGGTAGAATTATTTAATAAAAAAATTTCAAAACAAAAAAGTAGATAATTTGAACGATTATTTTATAGTTAAAAAAACTACCATAGATATCTCTGACATCCTATATCAACTATGTACCCTAAATATAGACATATGAAGTCAGACAAAATAACTATGCCTCTCCAAACATCGATATATAAACTCCATAGACATAAACTCTCCCGACATATGAATTCCAAATATCTTATATCAACATCCTAATAATCCTATTTCCAAATGATGAAATTTAGGTTATAGAAAAACTTATTACATCTCTTTAATCCACAAACTTTGAAGAATTTCAATAATATCTTAAAATTTTGGGTAATCTCTGTTTAATTCTTACTATTAACACCAAACATGAAAGGTTAATATAATCCAAGTTTAATATGTCAAAAGTCTCAATTTTATAAAAATTTTAATAAAAACATATTGATGTAGATAGAACTTTCTAGAAAAAATATTAAAACAAAATAAAAAAAAGTATATATTTAAATTAATAAACAAATATTTTACATTTTTTTTAACTAGTTAAAATATCTATTATTTATTTTATATTCACATTAGTGACATTTTGTTATTTATTTTATATGACTCATAGATACTTTATACGATATAATAGAAATATCGGTTAATCCCTTATGCGAATGTCAAATTCATGGATATATGTAAATATCACATAAAATACCCATTAATCCATTTTCCAACCATCACCCAACCTAAACAAACGTTTATCCTATCAACAAAGCATATACACAAGCAAATTTAAACTTCAAAAGAAAATCAAAGGTTCTTCAATGCTCAGCTAAAACTACAATTAGAACAGAGAAGATGAGAAGAGAAGAGCAGTTGGCCTAGATAACTGGCTAGGCTTCTAGAAGCACATAATCAGGTGATCAATATGACCATTAGAAGCTACTGATATGAGTTACCACTGAGTTGAATTTAAAGGTCTACCTGAATCCATTCTGATCTTCTTTCCCAAATTTTTGAACTACAGAAGAATATATTGAGGCGATAACTGTTCATATATTTGGACACACGATTAGAAGCCTACGTAGAAGCGTCTCGTCCTAGACAAGATCACAAAACCAAGCAACCAACCAAATACGGAAGCAGATAGGTCTCAATCATAAAGTTTGTAGTCCTATTTCCTTTTGTGTTGCTTAGTTTTGGGGGGTGGGGATAAAAGTTGAGTCAAAGAGATGAAAGCATGGAGATCAATGAAAAATAACGACAGAAAAGATAAATTCAGCAAGTTTTTCTTGTAGAATACCAGAACATAAATCTAGAATAGCCACTGTGTGAGTACCGAATGAGATATTCGTTTTATTTATTCGAATACTTAAGACAACCAACATGATTTGATGAGAGAGCTTATTCAAGCAACCATGACACAGCAATTGAGAATGAATGGACTGAGATGGTTCGTGCCGGAATCGAGACGCCTCCACTGCAATCGGTTGGCCCTTGGATCTGGGGTGCATGTGTATATGCTCATGGAATTGTTTGTAGATGATTCAACTGATGCACCGATCACCAGAAGTTCATCCCCCAATGACTTGAATGCAACTCCCCAACCATTGTTAACAACAGCAAGGACTGGAACCGGACCCAAGTTCTTCCACTCATTTCTCCCTTTCAAATACACTTTCAGCTCATTTGAAGATGGTTCGAGTGAGTAGAGCTCGTTGTTCGCAACTGCAACAAGAGGAGGCGATTGAGAAGTCGAAATTGGAGCGTCTTCCAGCATATTTTCAATCAAACTCCACGAGTTTTTCTCCTTGTCAAAGACTTCGCCACAGGTGAGATGGTTTCCATCTTTGTCTCTTCCTCCAATAACATAGAACTTATTATCCATGAAACAGCCTGAGCACTTTTTCCTCGACCGGTGCATGTTCGGCAGAGGCTCCCACAATAAGCTTTCAGGATTATACTTTTCTACAGCGTTCAAGACAGTTTGTCCATATTCCAACCCCATACCGAAGGCGCCTTCCGTGCTGAACTCAAGAGCAATCCCTCCTGCAACATATGCATCAGAACCACAAGAGGCAGACGCAAATAAACACCTTGGACTAATCATAGAAGGGCCTTTAATCCATTTGTTCTCTGCCAGCTGATACCTCCAAATGGCACCTCCTGTAAGTTCTCGACCAGTAACGATAAGATCTGTGCCTGCACAAAGTGATTCCTTATCTGCATCCAAAAAACAAGTATCCGATGGCAGGACCGGAAGCCTACGACACGACTGGAAAGTCCGATCGAACATCATCCAGCTACTCTCCCCACTTGCTAACATGAAAACAGATGACTCTTGGTATCCAATTTCTTTCCTGATCCTATATAGTTCACCACTCTTCACAAGAGCAAAATATCTCTTGCTCACACAAGACAACTTCCATTGCTCGGATTGGGGAAACCTAGCCAAGATTGAGAGCTCCAACTCGTCACCAAATAAAGGAATGGAATAATCTGCATCCTGAGGTTTTAAACCAGAGGATTCACCAACACCAGAGTCCCTGGTGAATCGTGGTCCGGAACTACGGGGAACTAATTCCCCAAAGAGCATATTTTTATTCGTCCTTAAACCACACTCACACCCACACAACTTCCCTTTTCCTTCTTCTCTACCCTCTAAACCTTTATCCTTATACATTGATCTAACACTGCAAAACAAAATCAACAAACACAAGCATATGCACTTCAGACAAGTAACAGAACAAAAAAAAAAGTTCCCAAATCAAATATTTAATTAATTCATCAGTTTCCAACCATTCCCTCTCAAGGAAAACAACTCCCAAATGCTAAACATCCAAGAGGCACTTTTACAAAAACCAAATAACAAACTCTACCACGAAAAATCCCAAATCACTTTTCAGTCAAGCAAAGACACAAACACCTTAAGGGCCAGTCTAACAACCTAGATCCAACGGCCAAAAACAGATGGAAAATCCACCCCCAAAACCACAGAAATCAAACACTTCAGACAGTTCCAGGCTATCCCAAACATCAAATCAACCATTAGAGAAGAAACCCAGATAAAAACTCGTACCAAAACCAAATAAAAAAAAAAATCAGTGAGTGAAACGTGCAAAAGGGGTTTACCAGAAAAGTCAACAGAGCGCAAACCGTGGAGAAAGGGCCAAAAGGGTATCTGAAACGAAGATGAAAAATCAAAGAACCGAACCGTGAGAGACGGTAGGGATTGAGAACGGAAGTGGGGGGAGAAGAAGAAGGAGAAGAAGAAGGAGAAGAAGAAGAAAAAAAGGCGTGAAGAGAGATGGAAATGGAGGGAAAGAGGAGGCCATTAAAGCAAAGAGAAGAATGAGAAGGAAGAGAGCAGGTGATGGTGGTACTAATAATGGTGGCAGAGGAACAGTATAGAACTCAAAGAGCACACAGAGTTGAAGGGCAAAATACAATACAAATTACAAAGGCTACTTTTAGGAAGGAAGCGAGTGAGAGGAGAGATTGATTCTTTTTTGGGTTTGAAAAAGGTAAATTAGTATTAAAAGTGGGCACTAATTGAAAGGGTCAATTGGAATGGGTGGAATTTGGACACCTCTAAACTCCACTTCCATTGTTAAAACAAACAATATGATATTGGGTTTTGGGTTGAGTTGAGATCTTGGGAGAGAGAAAAAGGGGAGATTCTGATTCTGATTGGCTGTTTGTTCTTCAGTATATTTGACGGGAGAGACAATCGAGGAGAAAAGAAGGGAAGACAATGGCCTTCTCTAAATGGGCGTGAGACAAATCAATCAAAGCAATTCAAACAAACCTTCATCCTCAAAAACCCTCAACTTTTTCATTCCGTTCGATGATTTGGGGAAAGAGAGGAATGGGTTCCTACTCATTCCTACGATGGATTTCCATTTCTTTCCTCCAATTACTCTTGCCATCGCCATCGCCATCGCCATGCACAATATGACAAAAAGCTTCCATTTTTATGAGGGATTTTTTTTTTAGTGACATGTGTGAGTGTTCGAATCATTTTATACATACCTCAATTAAAAGAGATGGTCATCATGGATTAAACCTATGATCTTTTAACTCTTTATCAAGTTTTTTTTTATATTGATATAATTAAATTTATTATAATTCATCGAGTTAATTTTTTGGATTGATTGAAGATTTAACATGATATGATATCAGAGCAGAAAATCTCAAGTGAAGAAGAGTGTAGAAATATTGATGTAATTAAATTTACATCTTCCTATTGAGTTGCCAAAACAAAAAAGTGGAGGCTTAACTAAAGATGTATCAATAGATACCTTTTTGCCTCAAACACTTCTCTAGTGACTTTACTAGTCATTGGTTTATCATTCTCAGTGTCTAAAACTATAAACTATAGACATAACATCGACTTACCAATCACCTATCATGTCTCCACTATTTTTGGACTTCACTTTTCTTTGCTTCGACATCGTGTTTTGGCTTTACTTCTTAAAAAAATTGATTTTGAGATCTTTTAATAATCCACAGTACAAATTAGACCGATGTTCATTTTGATTAATAGATAGGAGCTTATATAGATTTGTGTGCACGAACTCTATCTAAGAAATTAGCTTGAAAGTTGTATCGTACACAATTTTTGTTATGAACAAGTGTTTTTTGTGGAGGGCTATAAAATCGTCACTTAGTCCCTGGAAAAGAACTCACTGAGCCTTAGTTGGAAGCTAATCCAAAGCTAAGCTTGTAGGCTCATAGAGACAACAATTTTGAAACTTTTTGGATTGATTTATGATAACATGGTACCAATAGGAGGTCATAAGTGAGGATTGTTGAAGTATTGATGTAAATAAATTTATCGTAACCCATCAACTTAAGCTTGGTGATTTAACATTAATTGATGTCTTAATGATGATCAGATTGATTTTCAAAATTACCCTTAACTATGCGGTCTTTACAAGCAATTGACTCAATGAAGCAATTTTTTTTTATTATTATTATTATTTAGTTCAATAACAAGTGAAAGTAGAGATTCAAACCTTTGAACTTTTAGTTGAGAATACTATGTCTAGCTAGAGTTATGTTTAAATTGACACTCATTGTATGATTACATTTTAAAAAAAGGCAACTTAGAGTTTGAGATGATTATCTAAACGAGAATAGGTCATTAAATACATTAAAAAAGTACTTAAAGTGCTTTTTACTAGAGCTATTACAATTAAATATCCAACCATAGGATAACCACTCTAAATTGTTGTAACTATACCTTCAAATTCATGAATTACAAAGTTATAACGTTAGTAACTTAATTATAGCCATAGTTGGTAACATCTAATAAGATTGCAAGTTTATCCATTTATTCGAAGTGATTTTTTTAAAGAAAAAAATAGTACAAAAGAAAAAGAATCAAAGACAATCACGGTGAAGGAAAATTCCTTGAAATAGATTATGATACCCACTATAGGTGTTTCTCAAATCAAATTGTCAATTGATCGTTCCATTGTGATTAGTTAGATTATGCATAATTTTGTATTAAGTTTTCAAATCAAAAGTAATAAATTTGAGAAAAAAAATTATGTAACAGGTTTGTGGGATTTCATTCTTGTTTTCTTCCATCAACAAAAAGATTCAAACAAACAAAGATACAAAAATTCGAGGACTAATGATCTATCCGCAAGAGGTCTCAATTTTATGAAAATTTCGATGAACATAATGACAAAATGTCGGTTTCTATGGACATCTCTAGAAGAATTATAAAAACAGAAGATTAAAAAAAAATTAAATTAGTGAATGAATATAATTTTTTATTTTTGTACTTATTATATTTAATTTTATTTTTTTGTATGTTTAATAAATTTTTTTAGAATATAATAAAAATATTGATTCATTTTTTATTTCGATATTAAATTCATAAAATATGAAAATATCAGTATGTTGATAAAAATTTTATGTCTATGAGTTACCCGCCTTACATAGTTTATAGAAAAAGAGAAAAGTAAAGAATACGAAGAAAATTTGATTGATTAATTAATTAATTATTATTATTATTATTATTATTATTTTGCCTTCAAAGTGATATGACTACTAAATGACATGAATTCTGACCATGATAATTATACTGTCAAAATAGCTGCAAACCACAATTTATAATTGAGGCTTTCTTTTTTCTTTTTCACTTTATTGGAAGGAGAATAAAATCATTCTTTTGACCAATAATTTATTGCCATCTTATAAAAAGAGAAAAAAAAAATATTAGAATTTACAATTTTTTTTGTTGATTTATTGTCATTATTATTTTTAGGCAAATCGTTGGTTTATTTTTAAATTCACTTTATATTGGGAAAATATCAATGAATTATGAAGTTGCTCTTGTTTCAACTCTTCCAGGAAGTTATTTAAAGAAGCATTTGGAATAAGAAATAGAACTGCAAACTTCTAAATCTTGGAAAAATTTGATCTTCAAAGGGTATATTTTCAAAAATGTCTCAAATAACTTTATTTATTATTAATTTAATTTCACCATTTTTTCCTTATTTTTTTATCTTACCAAAATACCCTTATGGACAATTAGTTATTATTATTACTAATTAATTTAGTACTTTTGAATGTTTGAGAAACAACATAGAAGGGTTTTTTTAAATTAAAAAATCAGTTGGAAATTTCAAACACATTATTTCCTTTCAAATTTTATATTTTGGTAGAAAAATTACAAATTTATCACTTTTTTGTTAAGTTTTTTATTCTATTGTTTTAAAAATAAATAAAAACGATAAAATAAAATTTTCGTCATACTTGTCTTTTTCATTTTGTTTTTCATTTTTTAAAAAAGTTCAACATAATTATTTTTATTTTTTATTTTTCAGATTAATGTTTTTACACATAATTTCTTTTTTAGATTTTGTTTTTAAACCATCAACTATATACGTGTTTTTAATTTTTTTTTTAAGTTTTGACAGCATTAGTTGGATTTTTTTTTTTAAAAAATATTTTTTTAATAAATAATGACAAAAATAGGGTTGGGGGAAGTAATTTAAAAAATAGATGTTTTAGGAAAGTATTGACAGATTTAGGGTAGTGAAATCGTGTACCCAGTACACGATTTCCATGTGGCATACTCGTGTACTAGGTATACGAGTACCATTTAATCCAGTCACCTGACCACGTCAGCTGACTGGTTGACCGGTCAAGCGAACTCGTATACCCGGTACACGAGTTTGCTTATAATTTTTTTTTTTCTAAAAGTTAATTATCAAAACTTAATTCCTTCATTGTTGCTTATAATTTTTTTTAATTGTTAAACTTAATTATATATTTAATCTACAATGAAAACATCTTGCACTCATATTAAAAAAAAAAAAACCAGATATTAAATAATATTTACAATTAGTTTTTTTGAGATTTGCAATTTGAAAATGATACAATATGAGATTTAAAAACGACCCCCCCGACCCTTATTCCTCATGAGAGTTGTCTTCGTGCCCCTCTAAATTAGGTTCACCCCGTTGTTGCTGTCTTCTACAAAGAATACGTCTTCAATTGGTGTCAGCAACATTGAGTCGTCTTGTTTGTTGAATAATACTTTCTACGTTCATCAATGTTTGCTGACACATTGAACTCAATTCTGGAAGGTTGTTCTGCACTAAATATTGTTGAACTTCGCTGATAAAATTATTCTGTAGAATAGAAAAATATTAAACAATATTCATATTAAATATATATGGAAAATGTATGATTTGAAATATCCTATCATGCAGTAATAGTAAGCGCCGTCTGGTGAGATAAATCGCCTCGTGATCAAATTGTACCAGGGAAAGTAGTCGTCCGATATAGCTGGCCCATTTGTTAATTCTCTCTGTGCACAACGATCACGTCGTCCATGCCAGTAGGATAAATACTCCGCATGGATTCGATGCCAGTCTTGGTCGTGCTTACCTCTTAAATCGATCTAGTGTAGTTCTGGGAGTGTATAGGACAACGGAAGTATCGTTTGTCGCATCCCGAACTGTCTCAGCACACGATCTGGATGATGCCACTCTACTATATGGAAGTATATAAGAGGGCTAACAGTCAACCAAATGTCTTCACCATCACAACAATAATCAGGTAAGGATGACCAAATCTGTGAGTATGGCGTCCAAATAACCTGACAAAATAATAATAATAATAAGAAGAATACATATAAAATTTTTTAAATATTCATTTATATACATATGTACTACTTGATTGAGCGTCAGCATGTCGAATATTTTCTTGTACACGAGCAACATATTTGCTGACTGTTCATAGGAAGCTAATACACCACTCCATCTAAAATTATAAAAAAATACAATTAATTTATATTCTTACATAAAATGGTAACGAAATAAATATATAAATAAAATAATACCTGGCACTAAGTGGCCAATGATCTGGGACCTGTAGTTAGACTTGTGGTGCTACGATTAGAAATCGATTATAAGTCCATATTTATAATAGTATCATGGCCTCGCTATTTCCAACGCTTGTGCATTGGAAGCCCGACAAAGTTCTCTGTACAACCATGCAAGACATGCACCACCCCACGAGTACATACCAACGTGCTCAAAATCAGACAATAATGGGAGGAACATGAGATGCACCAAAGTATTTGACTTGCCGAAAAATAAAAATCCTCCAATAAGCTGTAGGGTGTATGCTCGTGCGTACCTACGTACGCTGATGTTGTCGGCATCGGAAGGTAATTCAGGAAACTGGGACGCCAACTAAGGGATACTTAATTTTGATCCCTTCAGATCCTCTGGTAGAACGCCTAAGAGCTCTTCACAGATGTTCTTCCAGTCATACTGTAGTGATCTTGTCAGTGGTTGCCCGTCCACTCTTAACACAAATTGTACGGCAATATCCTGCAGCGTAATAGTGCATTCCCCATAGGACAGGTGAAATGTGTGGGTCTCTAGTCTCCAGTGCTCAACTAGAGCAGTAATCAGGTGCCAATTAAGCTGGATGAAACCAATCTGTGTAACCAAAAGAAAACCCGCCTTCTAAACGTATGGAATAATGTGATGATCAAATGGGATAGTACTTTGTGCAGTCGCCTCCCTTCTTTGACAACTCAACACTATAGTGGACGAACTATCCCATACTGTTGTGAACGATGCGTGTTTTGTTGCTACAATTGGATAGGATTAGAAGAACCAGACTCTTGGACAATTTGTAGCATTCATCAATAAGTGGTAGGTATGTCATACGCATGTAATTACAAACTGCAATTACATGAGAGAATGAAATCTTGAATGATTGTCACTTATTGCAAGAACATGTCCCTTCTTTCAAGCTTAAAACTTGGGTATATTGTCCTTTGAAGGGAGAAATCATACTTATGCCAGTTTGTACTTCGAAAGTTTGACTTTCCCTGTCAATGGATGTCACCGTATGTGTTGATGCTCGTTTTTTCCACCTCTTCAGTTTCTTTAGGGCATATTTTGTATATATATCCCCACGATCGAGTGCTTCACTGATTTCTTGTCTCCGACGTTCAAAATACAATATTGTGCGATAGAATGTTAGCCTAACCAAAGAAGTAATGGGTAACATTCTAGCACCTTTAAAAACGTTGTTCATGCATTCAGCTGCATTGCTAGTCATCCACCCATAGCGATACCCACCGTTATGTGACTGTGTCCATTTTTCTAAGTCAATGTCTGAAAAAAATTCAAGATATTCAAGGTGCAATTGTTTCAATTCTTTCATGCACCGAATGAACTTACGCCTTTGGTGTTGATTTCCAGCCTTAAACACCAAATTTTTTAGTTGCTTCTATTTGTATTTTGTATTGAAATTACTGGCAACATGGCGAAGACAATATCGGTGGTACGCTCTGGGTTCACTCCAACCAATTTCTTCATTATTAATTGCAGCAAGAATGCCCTTATGTCTGTCAGAAATCAAGCAAATACCCTCTTTTTGGGTAACATATTCACGCAATGCCCACAAAAACCATGATCAACTAGACGAATTCTCACCTTCTACGATAGCAAAAGCAAGAGGAAATATATGTCCGTTTGCATCAACAGATAAGGCTGTCAATAATTTTCCCTTATACTTTCCGTACAGATGAGTTCCATCAATCTGGATTAATGGCCTACAATGGTTGAACCCTTCTCTTGTAGGACCAAAAGACCAAAAAAACTCATCCAAAAATAGTCGTACCTGGCACATTAGAGGGAAGGAAAAACCAGTCTGTTCGTGTTCCTGGGTTGTAATGAACAACAACACTCAGCCAATACGGAAGCTCCGAATATGATTTCTCTCAGTCACCAAACACAACAATTAACGCTTTTCTCTTGGCTTGCCACACCTGTCTATAATTGACATTATAGCCATATTGTCTTTTAATGGCTTCTTGAAGTAGGGCCATAGATACTCCAGGATCAGCTCTAACCAAATTCTGAATTTCGATACTCATGAAATTTGAATCCAATTGTGAATGATCCTGTGTCAACTCTAAAAACAAACATGAGTGTTCTCCTTGAAGTTTTTTATTTCGAACATCCCATGACTTTTGTGCCGATATGCCCGTAGCCTCCAAGCACACCCTTCACTCCAGGATTTACATTTAACATACCAAAGGTCCTAATTTGATTCCATTACGACAATTTCGTAGTGTTCCGTCACACAATATTTTTTTACAGCAAGCTGTAAATCTTCTTTGGTATTAAACAACATTCCCTTATGTATTAAACTACAATTATCTACTTCCACATTCCTTTCTTCCAAAGTAGACCCTAGTTCAAACGTTGAATTTATCATTTCCCAATCTATTTGGTTGAACATTTCCGACGGTACCAACTCAAGATCTTGTTCACCACTACCGTCGTTTCCAAATAATTCATCCACTTCAACGTCGTTGTCACTATCTCCATCATTTCCAGGTTCAAGAATTACTAAATCTTCAGGACGCATCGTAATATTTATTATGTTTTTTTTCAATTATTATAGTTGACAAAAAAATATGTTAATATGTCAACCCAACAAACTCTAATTTCTAAGTTTTCTAAGTTTAAATCAATCATATATAAACTAAAAGGCATCTCTTCCTGCGCTAAGGCATGTAATGCCAACGAACTTGGCAAATCATACATAAGCTATACATATAAGATTTCTAAGTTTAAATCAATCCAAACAAATAAAAAAATGTAAGATCAGCCAAAATCATACATAAGCTAAATCATACATAAACTAAATAATACATAAATTAAATCATACATAAATTATACATAAACTAAATCATACACAAACTATATATAAATTAAATCATACACAAACTATATATAAACTAAATCATACACAAAACTATACAATATAAACTATATAATACACTATACATAAACTATACATAAACTATACATACATAAACTATACACAAATTATACATACATAAACTATAACTATACATAAACTACATAAATTATAACTATTTATACATACATAAACTATAACTATACATAAACTAACTATACATAAATTATACAAAAAGGTAGGAATATACCAAGCAAAATTCAGCCCAAAAACATGCAAAAACATACATATAAATACAGATCAGCCCAACTAGAGAAAGAAATATACCAAGCAAAATTCGGCAGCAAAAAATGTAGGAAAATCAAGCAACATGACTGCTAGATTCGGTGAAGATCAAATGGAGGACTGAAAATCGAGAAAAATCAAAATTTTGGAAGATTTCGGTAAAATAGAGGCTTCAGTGAGGAAAATCAATGATGGTTTCGGTGAGGGAAAACGACGGTAGGGAATAAGAATCGTCATTTCGGTGAGGAAGAAGAAGGGTTGGGCGGACGTTTTAATGCGAGGGAATCGTGTACCCAGTACACTACTTAGGGTAATCATGTACCCGGTACACGATTTCCTCAGTCAAACCTGTATGACTGCCACGCCAGACTGGGTATGCCAGGTGGGCAGGAAATCGTGTATCCGGTACACGATTTAAGCCTTATCGTGTACTCGGTACACGATTTAGGTGTAATCGTATACCCGGTATACGATTTAAACACCTATTTTTTGGAATACTTTCCCCCCAACCCTATTTTTGTCATTAGTTATTAAAAAAACATTATTTCAAAAAAAAATTCCATTAGTTGCATATATGAAAATTATTCTATTGATGTTTTTTTTTCTTCAGTATTTTTAATAGGAAAATCATTTCAAACTATTTTAAAAACAGTCGTTTTTAATATTATTTTTTAAAATAATAAAGAGTGCAATATTGAAAGGTTATCATAGTAATTGATATATGAAAAATTACAATAGGTGACAATTTGAATATGCTATTTTGTAAGTATGTCACCCATATTTGATATTTTGCAAATATGGCAAAACCTTCAAACAAAGATTTCTAACTATTTTTTAATTCTATATTTGTCTTAAACAATCAATAAATAGAAAGAAAGAAAAGTCGTGACTGATGCGTTATTTTATTGAATGGAAATATGGATTATATGCGTTGATGGAATTACGTTGTGCGCTCAAGTTTCCCCAGCAGAATCTAAATGTAAATTCCTCTGAGTTTTCTGGTAAGTCCAGGGTCGATCACAAGGACTTATGAAAATGGTTTGCGTTGATAATTTTCTTATGAAAACTTTGCGGTAAACGGTAAATAAATAAGGTGGTTGGTTTGTTGTTGCGTTAATGAAAATAATAATAAATGCGACAAAGTTCGAAAAGAGTTGGCAACGGGAAATACGATGAATATGCGATGAACGGGTTGAGAAAGGTTTCAGCTAACACTCTCTAGGTTGCGTTCATGCCTTGCGATCATGCAACATGTATACAATAGTAAACCACCTCTCGGCGTGAATGTCACGGCTTCTAAGGCTAGAATGCATGCGATAAATATGCGATAAGTCTATAGAGTTTACACATAAACCTCTATTTCTATTTATGCGATGACAACATGACATTCACACAAATATGCGACCGCATAATATCATTCCTATTCCTAGGATGCATGCGATGCAAGTTGACAACAGAACTTATCTCTAAGTCCCATTTTTTTGTTTATGCAGGCCTAATCTTGCTCTTTCAAATCAGATTCTAACCTAGCTCTCTCGAGACATTAGGTTCTTTCTTTAGATTCTCTCTCGAGCAACTCTAAAGGGATGTTTTGCATAACATAAAACAAGACAATCACAAGCAATGAACTTCCTAGATCATTTAGCTTAGTTCCTCTACACCCATTCAACTAGTTTAGCTACTCATGTGTATTAAGAGAATGAGCAGATGTAGAAATATAGCTTCTATTGAACAGATAAAAGATGAGTACATAATAACAATGTAAGTATAGTAAAGAGCCTGGAGCAATTTCTTGCCACCAAGTGTTACACTGTTCTACTTGTGCTCTAAAGATATTCTCGCTTTCGCGAGAGTCAACCGCTCTCTCTCTTACACCCTAAGGTCCTCTTTCGAGCTGCCTTGGATGATCTCCGGCGTCACCACTCTTCTCTAGCTCTGCCGTGAAATGGAAAAGGAAACTATGAACAGAGGTGTGAACTTGTAAGGTGATGAAGTAATCGACTGCTTAACCCCTACTCTGAAGAATGCACTTGATATTTATAGGGTATCGAAGGTGAAAGGTGGCTTCTCTCTCCTGGCTGTACATATGGGACAGCTTTAATTCCTGACTGATGCACCGGATAATTGTCACCGATAAAGCTGGATGTACTTTGTGACCGTTATTGGCTGTCAACTTAATTTAGATCCAACTGCTGACAGCTTTCTGTCCCATCGATCTTAATTGTCCTTTCGTCCGGATGCGTCCACCTTGTTGCGGTGATTCTTCTTGGGTGAATATTTGCGAGCGCGATCAACGCAAAGTCTTGCAGTGAAGTTGCGCTTGACCGATGAATTCCTATGATCGCAATCTCTACAATGCGTTAACGCATATTCTGCACAAAAAATACAAAAATCAATAGTTCCAATGCGCTCATGCACGCGACCGCAATATTATAGATTTTATGTTTAATGAATGCAATTTATCATTTTTTTCATCAATGCAATCCAACATTGTTTAATAACTTAGTGCTATGATAGCGTGCATTTCTGCCCGTTATCACATTCCCAAATTTAAACAATGCTTGTCTTCAAGCATAAGTCCACCGTAAAGTTCTTTTCCTAGATTTCTCAAGAATACTTCATTCAAATCCTATATACCAGAATTTTCTTAAGTCTTATTCAAGTCTATTCTAAAAATATTTCTAAGACCTGGGGACTGCAAGTTTAACTTTCAAAAGAACTTTACTGAATTCTTGGGCATCACATGATTTATTTCAACAAGAAAATTTTCTACTAGGGTGACAAAAGATTTATCCTTGCACAAAAATTTTCTTTATTGGTATTTTTTTTCTAACCTTGCGCTGATCCAAGTGAGTCTTTGTTTTGGCTTGCCTCCACGGGTGTCATGCGAACATCCAACTATGAGCAATGCACTCTTTCTCAGACTAAACTCATACCGATTTGGCATTGGGGTTGCGGTCATCGATTTATGTGTTGATCCTGATAACTTACTTTCGTTTGGCTTGCCCCCACGTATGTTATGTGGACATCCAACTACGGGTAAGTGCCTTTCACAACTTAACTCTTATTAACATGGGTTTCTCCTTTTCGTTGACAGTGGAGTTGTTATTCTAAAAAAAAAAAGTATTTTTTTTAGAAATGAAAATAGCAAGGTCGAAAAATAAATACCTCACCCCTAAATTTAAAATGCGGCAATGTCCCCATTGCCAAAAGATTAAAATAAATTATACGATGTTCTAAAATACGTTGTAAAAAGAGTTTGAAAGACAGCTAGCAAACCCCTAACTTCTAGAAATATTTTATGAGGTGACTATCTTAAGACTAAGTTGACTCTAATATATATGAAAGAAATAGAAGTATATTTTTCATCATTGAAATCTTACTTGGTAAAGAAACAAAATGCGGTAAACTACTAAATTTATCTACTTGTTAAATGATTGCGGTAATCAAGAAGGATGCAGTGATAAAACTTTGAAAAGTGATATGCAATGTGATAGCGCAAAATTTGAAATAAGGATAAGGAAGAGTACATCCCCAAATTTTGCACTGTTGCCTGCATTGTGTTGACGCATCCATCCTTGCGGCGATCTTTCTTCTGTGGGTTGCAGCGATGGAATAAGATGAATACTTCTTCGCGTGACATCGCCGCAATCTAGCACCTCGATCGTTGTAAGAAAACAAAGAGAGGGTCAAATTATTTTAAACAAAAGAAAAATCGTTAACGCAAATTAAACCTTTTTTTTTTTTTAGAAATGAAAAATGAAAAGATAGCTGAAAGATAGTGAAGATTCTGAGTTAGTGGAGAAAAAGAGTTGAAGACTTGAAGTTTTCCCAAGCTTGCGTCCCTGAGAAATTGTGATCATGTGACAACGCAGGGACCACCTACTTCCTTCTTTATTCAAAGTTTCTTAGTTCCATGGAGTCGACTTGGCGATACAGTCTTCTCCATGGTATACCTTGACTCTCTGCCCATTGACTTTGAATATGTTGGTACTGTCGTCATTTGATAATTCTACCACGCCATACGGAAGTACTTGTCGAATTATAAACTGTCCGGACCAACGAGACTTTAGCTTTCCCAAGAAGAGTCATAGACGTGAATTGAAAAGCAAGACTTTCTGTCCGACTTGTAGATTCTTGCTACATATGCGTTGATCGTGCCAGCGCTTGGTGCGCTCCTTATAAATTTTCGCATTTTCATATGCGTTGTTCCTCCATTCTTCTAGCTCAACCAATTGCATTTTTCGCACTTCCCCTTCTTCCTTTAAATCAAAATTCAGTTTCTTGACCGCCTACAATGCTTTATATTCCAGCTCCATGGGCAAGTGACACGCTTTGTTGAATACCAACGCATAGGGGGACATAACTATTGGTGTTTTAAATGCGGTTCGGTATGCCCACAATGCATCATCAAGCTTCACTTCCCAATCCTTCTGCAAAGGTTTTACTACCTTTTCAAGTATCAATTTAATTTCACGGTTGGACACTTCAGCCCGGCCATTTGTTTACGGATGGTATGTGGTGGTCACTTTGTGAATGATATTGTATTTGCGCAGCAACTCCTTTATATAGTGGTTGACAAAGTGTGATCCTTCATCACTTATGATGGCACGGGGAGTGCCAAAACGTGTGAAAATATTTTTCTTCAGGAACTGGGAGACTACTGCCGCATCACTTGCGGCGCATGCAATTGCCTCTACCCACTTGGAGACATAGTCAACGACTAATAAAATATAGTGCTTACCGTTTGAAGGAGGGAATGGTCCCATGAAATCAATCCCCCATACGTCGAATAATTCCACCTCCAGGATAGTATTCATTGACATTGCGTTCTTCCATGAAACGTTGCCAGTGCGTTGACACCCATCACATTTCATTGCGTAGTCAGCAGCATCCTTGAATAATGAAGGCCAAAAGAATCCACTTTGTAAAACCTTGGCTGCAGTGCGTTGTCCTCCAAAGTGCCCTCCATAAGTTGAATCGTGGCACTGTGACAATATGCGTTATTGAGCAACATCTGGTATGCATAATCAAATGATTTGGTCTGCGCCTCTTTTATACAGATTCGGCTCATCCCAATAGTAGTGTTTACATTCATTCTTGAGCTTCTTCCGTTGATGGTAGGTGTAATCTTCAGTAAATTGTTCACAGACCAAATAATTAACGATGTCCGCATACCATAGCAGTTCTTCTATGAAACAGCTGCTCATCCGGGAACACGACACTCACTTCAAATTCATTGCGGTCAACTTCAGGATTCTCCAGTCTGGACAAGTGATCCACAACTTGATTCTCTGTCCCCTTACGATCAATTATCTCGATATCAAATTCTTGAAGGAGGAGAACCCATCTGATCAATCTCGGCTTTGCGTCCTTCTTTGTCATCAAATATTTGATTGCCGAGTGATCAGTATGAATGAGTACCTTGATTCCCAACAAGTATGCCCGAAATTTTTGCAACGCAAAAATTACAGCCAGGAGCTCTTTTTCAGTAGTGATGTAATTAAGTTGAGCAGGGTTCAGGGTTTTACTCGCAATGCGATGGGGTGCAAAATTGTTTTCTTCTTTTGCGCTAATGCAGCTCCCATCGTATACCCCATTGCGTCGCACATGACTTCAAACGACAGTGTCCAATCCGGCGCAATTAAGACGGGTGCGGTAATCAGCGCATCCTTTAAAATTCGAAATGCATTGAGGCAATTGTTGTCAAATTCAAATCTTCTGTCTGCCTCTAGTAACGCACTCAATGATCTTGCTATCTTAGAAAAGTCTTTAACGAATCGTCTGTAGAATCCGACATGCCCTAGGAAGCTTCGTACTGCCTTTACGTTGGTTAGAGGTGGAAGCTTTTCAATTGCGTCAATTTTTGCTTTGTCCACCTTCAACCCTTCTCTAGAGACCTTGTGCCTCAACACTATACTCTCTGTCACCATGAAGTGATATTTTTCCCACTTAAGCACTAGGTTTGTCTCTTCACATCTTTTCAATATTTTTCCCAAATTGGCCAGGCAGACTTCATAAGTGTTCCCATAAATGGAGAAGTCATCCATAAATATTTCTACTGAGTCCTCGAGAAAATCTGAAAAGATTGCCATCATGCACCTCTAGAACGTGCTTGGCGCATTGCAGAGGCCGAATGGCATGCGACGGAAAGCGAATGTTCCATATGGGCAGGTGAATGTGTTCTTGTCTTGGTCTTCAGGAGCTATCATGATTTGATTGTACCCGACATATCCATCCAAGAAGTAGTAAAAATCATTCCCTGCTAGTCTGTCCAGCATTTGATCAATGAATGGCAAAGGGAAATAATCTTTTCTTGTTGCCGCATTCAGTTTGTGATAGTCCATACATATGCGCCATCCAATGATGGTTCGTTGCGGTATTAATTCATTGTTCTCATTGGGGACTACCGTCATTCCGCCCTTCTTAGGCACACATTGCACGAGGCTGACCCACGTGCTATCTGCAATGGGATAGATAATGCCCGCATCCAGCCATTTGATAATCTCCTTTTTGATGACCTCCTTTTTGACTACCTCTTTCATTGCAGGGTTTAAGTCTACATTGATTTTCAATGTTTGTTTTATCCGTTTTGCAAGTATCCTTGATATATTATATAAAATTCCTAATTATTTTGTGGGATTTGTATTATTAGAAGTTTTTAACATTTATGTAAAATTGAATTTTATTTTAGCCCATTTATGAAGAAATCTGACGATATTTAACTTTTAACTTCTAACTTTTAACTTAAATTTTAAATTACGTATATCAAAATGATAATGCTTGAAACCATTTGAATGAAGTCAGTGAAGAACATGGAACCTAACATTACAACTTTATTCAATTCACTTACAATTAAATAAGTTGAAGTGGTGCCAAAGTTCTTATTCTAATGCTTATGGGCAGAGCTTGATAATATTTTAATATATGATCTGTAGTACCAATAAAAATAAAAATAATATGTTTTTGGAGCTGCCTAGGTCACTAAGGAACCCAAAAAACATGCAAGATTAAAAAAAAAAAAGAAAAAAAGAAAAAAAAAGGACTGAGATGGGCAGCTCCAAGAAAAGCTTTGGGATACAAAATAGTTTTGGAAAGTGATGCAACCTTATTGTGTTTGTCCTATTCATTGGGGGAAGATATGCTAATTAAACAAATCCTCTTTTGAAGGTTTTTTTTTTGGTATTATTTTAGAAGCAAACCAATTATAGAGAAGATGCCACAACCAAACACTACTATTGGTAATCCCATTTTGGATGATGGCTTTCTTCACTAATTTCTAAATTATTGTCTCTTTTTGTAATATAAACTTGAAACAATTGGGTGGTTTTAAAGTTTGTGCGTAGTTTATTTGTAGAACTTTATATGTGGTTTATGATTTTATCAAGTATGAGTCATGAAAGTTTAGTAGGTATATGATATTTGTGTTTGAATTATGTTGATGTCAAAATCCAAAATGTGATAATAATGATAAATTTATTAGATAGGGAGGAAGATGTGACTTGCAAAATAGAAAATCGATTCTCAAGTTAGAAAGTGGATCAGGATAACAAATTAATAATTTGTGAGTAGAGAATATATTTATTTCTTTCTTATGTTATCGTGATATATAAGAGTGATTGGCTTACATTGTTGCTATAAGGTCTTCGCTTCGCTTTGGAATAATTCTTCAACTTATTAAGCTGAAGGGTGGGCCCGACTTTGTGTTTGATTAGGGTCGATCTCGACCTTGGTCGAGGTCAGGCACTTCTTCTAAGCTATTTTGGTCTTAGGGTGATGTTTTGAGTCAGGGTACGCACGCAGGAAATGCTCCATTTGCTATTTTACTTGGTTGTCGAGGCTGATCATGTTGATTAGGGCCTTGATCTAGGCTAACCCTCTTCTCTAGACTCATTTTAGTCTTACAATGTTAGTTTTGACCGAAACATTTTTATTTTCTTGGCCTTGATACTTTTGTCCTTATTTGATATAAATTATATTATTTAATCCAAAATTACCCATAATAAAATTTTCCTATTTTATATCAATTAACTGCTCACATGAAAGATTAACAATGATTAAATACTATAAGCTAGTTAAACATGCAATTTATCAAACTGAACATTCAACATAACGCATATCAATGGCCAACCATTATAAATTTAAGCACGATAATATTGAAAAATATTCAAATACTATAGATTAACTCAAATCCATAAATAAATTCATCAAGATCCTAAAAAAATGAGTATAGCCACTCATAATTATCAAACACATTTCTCATACAATTTGGCAAACATAAATAGTAATGAAAGTGAAAAGGAAGAAGGAAAAACTAATGTTGAAGAGATTCCTCATGAGAAGCCCGTCAATCTCGCATTGATTTGTATATCGAGATCTCAAAAGGCCTTCAAACAATTTTTCTCACTCTCAACTCTTTCTTGCCTCAAAACTCTCTCTAAGGCTTCAAAGTTTCGTGTCAAGTTAGTTGAAGAATCCTAAGTCTTATAGAAAAAGATTTCGAAGACTGATTTTTTTCCTAAATTAAACGGGCATCGAAGGTCGTGTAGTGCCATATCCTTCTTCCGTAGTACCGCATCTCCAATGGCTAGTGTTGTAAGCGCGTGTTATTGCAACACAGTGCTCTCTGCAAAGGTGCAGCGCACCGACGCCCTTCTAATTTGGGCATCTTCACTCTTTTTCATCTCAATTTTTGGTGGTTTGCCCCAGTTTAACTCTTTTGACTTCCAAATTGTTCTCTTGCTCAAAGCCTAAAAATAACTAGTAAACGATTTCAAATCTCACAAAATAAGCAAAGATAACTCTAAATTAAAGGCAAAGAAGTGCTTTCAACATGTCAGCATAACTATGTGGATAAGACATCATCATCTGTGTTGCTAATTAGAGAAAAAACATATAAATAAATCGAGAAGTAGGATTAAAATACTTGTTAACATATCAATATCATCATTCGTGCTGCTAGTTAGAGGAAGGGTACATAATTAAATCGAGAAGCAGAACTAAAATATTTGTTAACATATCAACTATCCATAAATCGAAGGGTTTGACATTAGTTTTATTAAATATCTATTGATATCTTCGATATCTTTTACAAATGCTCATAAAACATAGAAAAGCGTCATCTATTTAGTCCAATAAATGGAAATACTAATAACAATATTCATAACTTAATTTGAGAGTAAACACAACTTAATTATTAATTTAAATATTTTTTATAATTTTTTACTTACAAAAAGATCTATTAATATCGATATTTTATCTATATATAAATCGATATATTCATAAAATTAAAATTTTGATATTAACATCGATTTTTAATCTTTAATTGAGATTACATTCAAATGAGAGGAGTTTTGAGGATATGACAATGTTGATCATTAGGGTTGTCGCACATTCTTGATCAAATAAATTTGATTCCTACCTTTTATGTGTAGTAGTAGTATGGGTCGAATCTACGGAGAATCGACGTGTTTCTCAATAAAATGTTTATAGCACGATGTAACCGGGGGGGGGGGGGGGTTGATTGGAGTTGAGTGTAATAAAAGTAAGTGCATAAAAGTAAAGTACAAGAAAAATGATGGAATAATAGTACAATCTAATGGAGCATTCTAGTTTAGAGGAATGGATTAGGTAATATTCATCCTTACATTTTTATTCAATAATCTCAAGCACGTGGTCAATAGAACTGAAAATGCCGCGTTAAACGTCCTAAACTATTGGATTCCAATTAAATTATATGCAAATTAATCAAGAATAAGAAGTATCCTATAATCAATCATACACATGCATTACGTTCGAGGACTAAACCACGATGATAACCTAGCATGGAAAAGCCGGACTAGCCTATTTATAACTCTCTATCTCCTGGCCATTCAAGACAACTATATGGGTTTGCAGAAACACCATCAAAACCCATATACCCATAATATGATTGTAGCTACTTGCAATCAATACATAACAATTACATATTACATATTAGATTTTAGTAATTAGCATGTGATACGAATTTGGGTTGACAATTCTCAACATTTAATTAGAAAACTAAAGAATTCAATCAAGAGATAAAGATGCCCAAAAGATAGACATTTTTACATTCAAATCCAAAATCCTCAAAATATTACATTAGGTTCCTCCAAAATCTTCTAAATTAGAAAACTCACGAATCTTACTTTCCCATGACGAAGAAGAAGCTAAAATCGAGCATCATTCCAATCTATTACAAGAGAAGACTCAAAACTAAGAAAGTGAAAGAGAGAAGGGGAAGAAAGAGCTGGAAGTCCTAAGGTTGGATCATCCACAAGGCTAGTGACTGAAACAGTATTTATAGAAATTTCTATGGTACCGTGACGCTCTCGTCAAATAGGTCCTTGGGATATAATGCCATGTCGCAGCCCTTAGGAGTGTTGCGGCACTCGTGCATCTGTTGCATCAAAGTCTAAAGTGTCATGGCGCTAGGAGATAACGTCGTGATGCTCAATTCATCTTCACTCTTTAAAATTTGTGTTGTGTGTGGTGCCTATTAGGCACCACTACTTTGAGTCTTCAGGAGAGTTTTCGTAAGTTTAACCCCTTCATTCCTGATTGATGCATTTGAACTCGTTTTGGCTTGTTTTGGCTTCATTTCGACTTTAACACTCGATTCTATCTCTTTTACGCCCAAAACTTATAATATCATGATATAAACACATAAAATCAAGGAACAACCTTGAATTAAGTAAAGCGAGATAGCACATTTTCATTGGTATCAAATATATGATTAAGAAAAGGTTGAAAAAATTGATTGATATAATACTTATGTCAACAAAATGTGCCTTCCTTTCTCTATGGTTCAATCATAGGAATTTCAAAATAAAACATGTTTGGTTGGAGCAATCCTACATTGGATGACATTTTAAATTTCTTTTTTTCCCCTAAAAATACATGAATGAGAACAAAACATATCGAAAGAATTCGTGTTGGTCTTTATTCAGAACAATTCAAGACAAGAAGTTAACGTGCCAAGTCATAGAGAATGTAGGGGAAATATTAATAGGGGACATTAAATGTCAAATCCAAAATTCGAATCATGTGTCTAGGAACATTAGAACATCAATTACAATCTAAAATCAATGCTTTGATCTTCCGCAGGTAATTATTGAATTAAAAAAATTGAAAGAAGCAAGTTTTTTTTTCTTAAAAAAAGTGAAAGTTACAAGATTTTTTTAAAAAGAAACAATCATCAAACCAAACCACTATAAAATAACATCTAGGTAAGGTGTTTGAAGAAGAGAAGAAACTTTTTATTCTAACGCTTTAGATGGAAGGGAGTATGGTAACAAGACATTGTGACAAAGCGTCACGTGGAAGAAGGTAATATTGATCATCTCATGCACAACTATCACCTCCTCAATGAAAAGAGATATTTCTATAAAATCTACAAAGATGTCATTAATCAAACTAACCACCACCATACAATTGCACTCGATCCCGATACAATAAATATTATTATTTTTAATTAACGTTTGGGTTTTTGTTATCTGTATAAAGTTAAATATATTTTAAGTACCTAAGTTTGTGTAACCTATGTATACTTTGTAGGATTTGTTTAGTTTGCAAGATCAATAAATTTATAATCCATGATAGACAAATCCTCATATATTAAATGTGGCTACAAGAAATGAGCAATTTTCCAACATTGGAAACCGTTGACATAGACTAAAAAAATACATAGGTAGATAATCTTTTGATGGTCATAGAGTCGTTGGGAGTATCGTTTGAAAAAATTTGTTGGGAGATTGTTAGCTTCTGAAGGAGCTATTTTTATGCCTCTAATCTCTCTTGCTTATTTCATTTAAAGTGCTTAAATGTTTTTAATTGTAGATTCTCAATCAAATCATTCATTTTGGAGCGTCATGGCCATTCGAGGTTATTTTTTAATTATTTGAAGTCATATTGAGCACTAGAGACATTAAGGATCGAAAAAGAGCAGAATTCCACCAAACGGTCTGGTGCTGTGGTGCTAGTTGATGCCACGTGCAATGCCTAGGATAGAATGCAACACAAGACAAGAGTGTTGTGACACTCTATATTTTGACGAAAAGGATTGTGCCATGCGCGAGCGACACCAGGCAAAGAGCACTACAACGCTTGCTCGACACTTCGGCAGAAGGCCCATAAGGGCTATAGTCCTAGACGCTGTCGCAGTTTCTTTATATATTCTCTTCGTTTTAGGGTTTTGGTATGTTGGATTTTCATAGAAGCTAAGAAGTAGCTCAAATGAAAGAACTCTTATTCAAGAGTACCTACGAGCAGAAGCGGATCTTTCCAATTCATTGTGACAGAATTATCACATATACATTTAAACATACTAATATACATTCATAATGCTAAAGAGATCAAGAGATCATACCAGTTGAAGATTTCTTCTTCACAACGAGTCTAAAATCCAACCATCTATCTCGAACAATCACGACTTGAACGAAGATGACACCACCACTCAGAGCCCTCAGTATTCTTGGAGTGAGAATCCAAAGTGTGGGCTTTGTTCAGATTTGATAGAAGAGAGGATGAAGAGAGACCATACACAAAGATCAAGCAAGTGGGAGATGAGGTTGTCTATCACATAGACAAGATGCTTGATCGTTTAGGTGAAGTATACGATTGTGTAAAAAAAAATAAGCAATTGTTTAAACGATCGTGTAGGAAAGGGTAAGCGATCGTCTAAACTATTGTGTAGGAAAAGGGTGAGCAATCATCTAAACAATTGTGTAGGAAAAACTAAGCGATCGATTGTTTAGTAAATATCGAGAGCTAAAAGATCGCTTAGTAAAAGGAAAACGATCGTATAGTAAATAGCGCGCAAAGGTGTAATCGGTAAGCGATCGCTTAGCAATATTGTATAGGTAAGCAATCGTGCAGGTACTATCGTATAGGCACTGATTTTCTAAGCGATGAAACACTCTTTAACACAATGTCCGCACTCTCATGCTTAACACACCCTGAGCTATTTATGCATCTCAAAGTGATCTTTCAACACACTCATTGGTTATTAGAACAGAAGAGACGCCGTCCCATTTCCCTTTTAACCGTCCAATGAATGTGATCTCATCATATTCATAACATATTAATTAATATCATATATTAATTATAGTATTTTTTCCTCCACTAGATTTAAATCATATTTATACCCAATTTCCTCCAAATGAATGTATCTCATACACAAAATTAATCATATCATATATAATTAACTAGTTCAATTATATCATATATAATCGAACTTTCTCTTGTCAATTTGAACATTTCAAACTGACCCAAAACTTGACTCTCAATTTGTAGCCAAGCTACCAAGGGGACCTTATGGACCTAAGGCTCTGTTGGGTTTTATGTCCTAAAACTCGTGGTTTTGTAAACATTAGAACTTATTCTGAGAATTCAATAAAGTTGTTGTTGAATATATTGTTTTTTAGAAATCCAATAAACCTAAGTCCCTTGACTATTATATGAGTACTTTAACTTTATGTGGAGACACACAAGTGGATCAGGTTCGAATAATTAGTCAAAATGATCTATAGTATATGAATAAGGTTAGGTACCTTATTCTGGTAACACTATTGGATACGACCTACTCTGTAGTTTTTACAAAGAGTTGTAAAGTGCTACATACAAAGTGATCCTAATTCGTGCATGTTGAGACATGAGGAGTGGGGGTGTCTTGTGCAAATGAGTTTTGTGCAAGATCGAACCACGAAACTTGTCACTCTTACTTTATAACGTTGTTTACTATTTAAGACTGACTATTTCAAAGCGATGACCTAAGTAACTTCACCTTAATCTTGAGCTAACTATGAACTCCTGTTTGTTCGCGATTATCCTTTGATCTGCAAACGGTGAGAGTAGACCAATTGCCTCTGCTCAATAAGATTACCATTTTGAGGATAAGGCTGGATGAATAGCTGGGAACATAGGGTGCAAGAGGGAATTCACTCCTACCCAATTAGGGTTAGTAGAGAGGTGTTCCCTTCAAGTGCTGATTCTGGGTCTTGAACAAGAGGTTTCACTCTCTCATTGGTTTAAGAGGGATTCAATTTGTTTATTGGATCACAAATAAATTGTTCAATAGGGGATCAGTGGAACTTAAGGAACAAGAGATAATTTCGGGGGTAAAATAGAGATCCGACCAAGCCGTTATTATGAGCAACCTGTGAAAGGTTAACTTACTAATCATGGTTATATCGAGTAGACATAATATATCTACGGTGAGGGGAGTTCGACTATGGGCTTTAGTGGAATCACCCATTAGTTAACGAATGGGGGTAGATCAGTCTAATGAGTTTAGCCGATTAATCCCGGATCGTTGAAGCCCATGATCTGTAGGTCCGCGAGGTCCCCTTACTAGCTCATAAATGGATAAGCTCTAGAATAACGTGATAAGTTAATTTGAAGTGTTCGAATTAGAATTAAATACATTTGGAGAAATAATATTTAAATATGATTTAAATATTTGAAGATGAAATTGTGTTAAAAATTAATTTAATATTTGATATTAAATTAACTAGAATTATTTAAATTGTTTAAATAATTATTTATTAATTTTATTAAAGAAAATTAATTTATGAAATTAATTTTGTAAAATTAATAATATTTTCAGTTTTATTAAATAAAATTGATTTTTGAAATCAATTTTGATAAAATTGAAAAAGAAAAGAAAAACACAAAGTTGGAAAAATTGATTTTCCATTTACTCTATGAACTAGTTCACCAACAACCCACTTTAACTCTACATTAACTCCAAGCATGAGGTGCATCTCATGCAGCAAGCTTCTTTGCATGAATATCTGCAATATACAGAAGATTTTGGAGTGTTTTGGAGTAGAGCAACCAAATGAAATTCTGAAAGAAAAGTGAGAGAAGAAGGGTGTTCTTCTCCATGGTTGCTGCTGTGAGCTTCTCCGAATTTCCTTAATTCCAGCTTATTTTGAGTCCCACTACTCAATCTCGAGCTCCAAAAGGATAGTAGAGAAGATCTTGGGATGGTCCACCACAAGATCCTGTAGAGATTTATAGTTGAATCAAAGCTTAGAGGAAGTTCTTCAAAGGTATGTCATGAAACCCATTTTTTTTCTGTTGAAGCATGTTTTCTTTTCTACCAAAATTAATGAATTAGAGTGTTTATGGATCCTGGTTTCTTCCGCTGCACATTGGTACCTTCCAACAACTGGTATCAGAGCATCAATAAGAATTCAATTTGGTTTAATTTTGGTATGGTGGGTGTTTTATATGAGAATTATGAAACTGTTGTACTGATATGGTTCTTTCAGTTTTGGCTTTTAATTTCACTTTGATTTTCCATTTAAATTTGTAATTGGATCTTGCTTGATGACCTTTAATATGTTCCCAAGAATCTGAAATTTATTTGAAGTCATTAGAGTTGGAATTAAGCTATAAATCGAAGAAACAAGCAAAGAGGACGAGAGTTGCAGTTCCAGAAAATCAGCCTTTGTTCTTATCGTTGTTAAACTTCAGTAGCTAAACGATCGTTTATCTTCATGCATTAAACGATGTGAAGAAAAGCTGAGCGATCGTGTAGATTTGGGTGTTGATCGTTGAGGTATTTTTCGCTAGACGATCGTGTATCTACCGGAGATAAACGATACGTTGTCTTGCTATACGATGGCACTACACGATCGTGTAGCTTCAGATGAGAGCTAAGCGATGTGATGAAGAGCTATACGATAGCTCTGAGCGATCGTTTACCACGATCGTTTACCTTTGATCGAGAGCTAAACGATGCGTCGAGTTGCTAAGCGATAGCACTCCACGGTTCGAGTCCGGTTCAAGCTACTTGAGTTCGTTTTGGAGCAGTTTGAGCGATCTAGGAGCGGTTCAAAAGTTGTTTTGTAATAATTAGGTTTACTTTGCTTGTTTTTGCCAAAACTAAAGCCATATCAGTTAGTGTTTAATTATTTATGCATGTGATGTATATTATAATTAAATAAATCTTGTATGTGCATACAATATACCATGTAGATTTAAAATCCCACCATAGGAAGCATGCTACATGCATTAATAGTATGTTATATATAGTATGCATGTTAGGGTTTCTTTTTAATATAATAGTATATTAGATATTGAATGCCTTTGTTGTTTGTCATAGATTTTAGCATGTGTAAAATTTTGTAAGTTGTTATAAAATTAGGTTAGACATTTAAAATCCATAACAAAGAATAGCTGCATGCTCACTTAGGTTAACCACTTGTTTTAATAGTTAAAATAGGTCATTAAACTTGTAAAACTAGGGTTACAAACTCAACCGGTATATAATCCTGTCGAAGGCTGGGGGTATTTAAATTGACGGTCTACGGAACACCTCCTACCTGGGGATTATAGCCGAATAATTGAGTGTTGGTAACTGATTTTATGAGCATTCGTGAGCGATGTGAGGTAATAAAAATGGTTTAACACCTAGACATTGTAGGTTTAAAATCTATTTATAAGTGTTATACTTGGATAAACCACCTAGACTTAGGGTTATTTTTATTAGTCGAAAAGAACCTAAGTATAAACCCAAACATTTAGAACACTTCAGTGGGAGAATAATAGTTATTAGCTCTCACGTCCTCAAGAGTTCACATCGTGAGATCCATGCTCGGCTTCTTATTGATTTTACATTGACTGCTTCATACGGAAAGTGTTTGCATGGGTCAATAACAAGGTGAATGGGGGAAGTCGTTCATAGTAAGTGGATGAAGGAAATGTGTCAACATTGTCCTACAATCTCCTCCATTAGTTTGAACCGTGAGATTCTTATGTTGCGTTTGCTATCAGTTTTCATGCGGCATTAGCTAATCGTTAACCGCAACGATCCCTACGGAGGGTTGTAACATAAGATTCAGAATAACCCAGGCTTCAGTAAAATGAATAGGGTCTTATAGTTCCGTCTTGGGTATTGTCTTTTATTTCGGAGGCTTACTCATACCATCTGTAAGATCTGAAAATGGCGGGTCTACACTTACAAGACTTACTAAGTGTTAGTAATGATCTTGACCGAAAATGATAACTAAATGACTATCAGAATATGAGTTATTCTGGAGATAGTATTTGGTCAAGAACTGTCTTGCTTTTGTGAAAGAATTTTTGACTGCCCCACGGTAGCATTTGTTCTAAATCACTTAAGTATCGTTGTAAAAATAATGATTATGGATACATTATCACTTTGCTAAAACTTGATTGGATTTAAAAGCAATTCACTTATAAAATTTGTTTATAATTTTAGAATGACGAGTTCTATTATACAACTGTAGGCTTCGGACACACTGATTAGGGACAATTATGTAAACTGAAAATCGAATTTGAATACAATACTCACGATAGACGATTTGAGATTTGTCTTAACGGAAGAATATCCTCCCTTTCCTAGCTCAAATACCAACCAAACTATTCGGGAAGCGTTTGATAGATGGATGAGAGAAGTCAAGTTGGTTTTATACTAGAATCTCTTCCGAAGAGTTTTCTGCAAATTTTGAATGCATTAAGGAATAAAATTTGACTACTCTACTGAATGAGCTATAGGCTTACCAGACAATGTTAAGAACAAAGGGTCTAGTGTCAGAAGGAAATGTTACTTCTGCTGAGAAGAGAGGAATGTCCTCCAAGCCTGAAGTTGTTTCCTCTTCAAAGAGTAAGAGTATTCTGGTGAAGAAAGGCAAAGGGAAAGGGAAGAAGAAGCCTACTGGATTAAAAGGCAAGGATAACGCTGCAAAGGGAAATGTTTCCATTGCAACGATGAAGGGCACTAGAGGAGATACTGCCCTCAATATCTCATCGAGAAGAGAGCAGAGAAAGGTAGCCAGGCTAACTTGTCCCTGGGACCGTTTGCTCAGCTCATCCAGTGGGAGAAGTTGCTACTTGTTTTTAACTGTTAAATCTTGTAAATAACAAATTGTATATATTTTTGTGTTAAATGAAATGTTCATCTTCAAAAATTATGTTTGTTTTAGCAACTTCTGTTGAGAATCAAATTGTTAGATGCCATTTGTAGATATTTAGATATTTAAATGACTAAGATCAAAGTATAATGAAATTAAGATTTCTAGCTTTGATTGTTAACAAGAGTTGTTAAGGCAGATCAAACCATCTTAATCAAAGAGTTGAGAGTACCTCAATATAGTGGGAGGAAAATGTGCTTCCTAGACATTATTGAGAAATAGATGAATTCCCCATAAGAAACCTATTTGTATACTGATATGTTTACAATGATTCTCTTGTCTAAAGTGTTTAAGAATCATCTAGCAAGACTAGAAATACTAGAGCTTAATAACCTAGGGCAAATGGGAGAAATATCAGGTATGAGGTACCAAATGGTAAACCATGGGTATGGGATGTCCTAATTTATTGTATTTCTATATAAAACTCAGAAACTCAGTCTTATATATCAGATATATAAGTTACCACTAGAGTTTTAGTCCAAGTGGAAGTTTGTTGGGTTTTATGTCCTAAAACTCGTGGTTTTGTAAACATTAGAACTTATTCTGAGAATTCAATAAAGTTGTTGTTGAATATATATTTTTTTAGAAATCCAATAAACCTAAGTCCTTTGACTATTATATGAGTACTTGAACTTTATGTGGAGACATACAAGTGGATCAGGTTCAAGTAAATAGTCAAAATGATCTATAGTATATGAATAAGGTTGGGTACCTTATTCTGGTAACACTATTAGATGCGACCTACTCTGTAGTTGTTACAAAGAGTTGTAAAGTGCTACATATGAAGTGATCCTAATTCGTGCATGTTGAGACATGAGGAGTGAGGGTATCCTGTGCAAATGAGTTTTATGCAAGATTGGACCACGAAACTTGTCACTTACTTTATAATGATGTTTACTGTTTAAGACTGACTATTTCAAAGCGATGACCAAGGTAACTTCACCTTAATTCTGAGCTAACTATGAACTCCTATTTGTTCGGGATTATCCTTTGATCTGCAAATGGTGAGAATAAACCAATTGCCTCTGCTCAATAAGCTTATCATTTTGGTGATAAGACTAGATGAATAGCTGGGAACATAGGGTGCAAGAGGAAATTCACTCCTACCCGATTAGGGTTAGTAGAGAGGTTGCTCCCTTCAAGTGCTGATTCTGGGTCTTGAACAAGAGGTCTCACCCTCTTATTAGTCTGAGAGTGATTCGATTTGTTGATTGGATCACAAATAAATTATTCATTAAGGGATCAGTGGAACTTAAGGAACAAGAGGTAATTTAACCTTAATCTTGAGCTAACTGTGAACTCCTATTTGTTTGGGATTATCCTTTGATCTGCAAACGGTGAGAGTAGACCAATTGCCTCTGCTTAATAAGCTTACCATTTTGGGGATAAGACCGGATGAATAGTTGGGAACATAGGGTGCAAGAAGGAATTCACTCCTACCCAATTATGGTTAGTAGAGAGGTTGTTTCCTTCAAGTGCTGATTCTGGGTCTTGAACAAGAGGCCTCATCCTCTCATTGGTCTGAGAGAGATTCGATTTGTTGATTGGATCACAAATAAATTGTTCATTAGGAGATCAGTGGAACTTAAGGAATAAGAGGTAATTTCGGGGGTAAAACAGATATTCGAACCAACCATTATTATGAGCAACCTGTGGAGGGTTAACCTACTAATTATGGTTATATCGAGTGGACATAATATATCTACAGTGAGGGGAGTTCAGCTATAGGCTTTAGTGGAATCACCCATTAGTTAACGAATGGGGATTAGATCAGTTTAATGAGTTAGTCGATTAATCTCGGATCGTTGGAGCCCATGATTTGTAGGTCCGCGTGTACCCCTACTAGCTCGTAAATGGATAAGTTCTAGAATAGCGTGATAAGTTAATTTGAAATGTTCGAATTAGAATTAAATAAATTTGGAGAAATAATATTTAAATATGATTTAAATATTTGAAGATGGAATTGTGTTAAAAATTAATTTAATATTTGATATTAAATTAATTAGAATTATTTAAATTGTTTAAATAATTATTTATTAATTTTATTAAAGAAAATTAATTTATGAAATTAATTTTGTAAAATTAATAATATTTTCAGTTTTATTAAATAAAATTGATTTTTGAAATCAATTTGGATAAAATTGAAAAAGAAAAGAAAAATAAAAAGTTGGAAAAATTGATTTTCCATTTACTCCATGAACTAGCTCACCAACAACCCACTTTAACTCTACATTAACTCCAAGCATGAGGTGCATCTCATGAAGCAAGCTTCTTTGCATGAATGTCTGCAATATATAGAAGATTTTGGAGTGTTTTGGAGTAGAGCAACCGAACGAAATTCTGAAAGAAAAGTTGAGAGAAGAAGGGTGTTATTCTCCATGGTTGTTGCTGTGAGCTTCTCCAAATTCCCTTGATTCCAACTTATTTTGAGTCCCACTACTCAATCTTGAGCTTCAAAAGAATAGTAAGGAAGATCTTGGGGTGGTCTACAACAAGATCCTATAGAGATTTGCAGCTGAATCAAAGCTTAGAGGAAGTTCTTCAAAGGGATGTCATGAAACTCATTTTTTTTTTTTCTGTTGAAGCATGTTTTCTATTCTGCCAAAATTAATGAATTAGAGTGTTTATGGATCTTGGTTTCTTCTGCTGCACATTGGTACCTTCCAACAGGCTCGAAGCTCCAACGGTACGTGAATAGCTGACTAAACTCTTTAGCCACGATATCCACCATCCGTTAACTACCAGGCATTCTACTAAAGACTGACAGTTGAACTCTTTTTTCCATAGACATATTTCTATATGCATTGGATATTACCAATTATCAGTACGATGACTCTTCACAGATGCTCATAATTACAATGACCAATTTACCGTTTTGCCCCTATGATTACAACTTCCTCCTTAAGTACCACTGATCCCTCTAATGAATAATACATAGTCCTACTATGTGTGAACACCTCTCGGGTCATGAGAAGGTGCGTGGCGCCACATCATTCAAGCCCCAGGATCAGCCCTTAAGAGAGCAATCTATCTACTTACCCCTACTTTGGGGAATGAGTGAACTCTATCTTGTGAAGCTGAATTACCAGATCCCAAATCAGAAGAATCCCAAAATGGTAGGTTTGAGTCAGCGCTCTGGCCACTCGCACCCATGCAAATCAAAGGACCACCCTCAATGGCAGGAGTTCCCAACTCACTTAGGATTGAAGTCATGTTATCTATGGTCATCCTAGTGAAGTGAAGTCTTAGTCATGAACGGAGTTATATGACAAGATATTAACACTTCGAGGTCAGGTCTTATACAAACTCTTTGTATAGGATGCCCCCGCTCACATGTCCACTACATGAATGATCAGAACCAAACCATCTATGATAAGTCACAACATTTGTAACAATTCCACAAAGTGGGCTGCGTTCGTAGTGTTACCAGGATAAGGTTTCCTTCCTATATCCATATACTACAGACTATTTTGGTTGTCACTTAAGACACGATCCACTTGTATGTCACTACATACATGCTCAAGTTACATAAAGATAACCGGGGATATTAAGTTTATTGGTAAATATACAAAGTTGTTTACAAACTACAGGACACAAGACTTTAGGGCACAAACCCCAACACAAATTTCTTATTCTTCCTTTATTTTCTAGTATTCCAAGGTTATATTTCTTTTATTTTAGGTTGTAATCAAGGTTGGATGCGTCTTTTTTTCTTCGTCTCTATGGATTATTGAGGTAAGAGTTTCCTAATTTTTGGGAGCAAGGATCTATTGTAGTTTTGTGAGATTTCTCTTATTTGAATGAATGAATTCTAATTTACCTTCTTTGAATCTTGTTTCTATTGGGAATATCCTAAAACTCGCAGTTCGTAAATGTTAGAAACATATTCTATTTATCAATAAAAGCATTATTGAATATTTCATTCAATAAATAGTTATTGATACTGCATTCTGTTATAAAAATCCAATAAACAAATCCACGACTATAATATGAATACTTTAACTTTATGTGGAGACATAAAAGTGGATCAAGTTTTAGTATATATCCAAAATGGTCTATAAGTATATGGATGAGATTGGGTACCTCATTCTGGTAACACTATTGGATGTGACCCACTTTGTATACTAATACAACTGATGTGATCCCAAAATCTTTCATATGGAGACGTACAAATGGGGGCATCCTATGCAAAAGATGTTTACATAAGACTGGACCTCAAAATAATCAATTTTCTTTATAACGACCGTTTACTGTTAAAACTGACTATTTCAAAATTCGATGACCTATGGTAACTCGATATCAATCATGAGTTAACTATGAACTCCTATTTATTTGGTATTGTTCTTTGATCTGCATAGGTGAGAGCAGTCCAACAACACTGTTTGATAAGCCTCCCATTTTGGGGAGAAGATCAGATAGATAGCTGAGGACATAGTCCTGGCAGATGAAATTCACTCCTACCCGATTTAGGGTTAGCAGACAGGTTGTTCTCTTAAGTACTGATTCCTGGTCTTGAACAATGGGGTCCCGCCCTCTTATGATCAAGAGGGACATGGTTTATTAGTTGGATTATAAATCAATTGTTCAATAGAGAATCAGTGAGAGCTTAAGGAGCAAGATGTATTTACAAGGGTAAAATGGTAATTTTGACCTAGCTGTAAATACGAACAACCTGTGAATGACTGACTTAATGATTATGGTTATAGTGGACAGAAATATATCTACAGTGAGGAGAGTGCAACTATCGAGCTATACTGGTGTGTCTCGATAGTTAACAAATATTGATTAATTCAGTCTAAAGAGTTTAGCCAATTAATTTCAAATCGTTGGAGGTCATGATTTGTAGGTCCATAAGATCCCTCTACTAGCTCGTAAAAATTATATCTTGGATTAGCGAATTGAGTAGATTTGAAATGTTCAAAATCAAAATAATGGTTGCTTTTTTTAATTTTTTTTTTATAATTTGAAGCATTCAAATTCAATTTAGGGTTTGGTTAATTATATTTGATATAATCAAACATTTAAATTTATCGAAATTAAATGTAAATTGGAGAGTTTACAATATTTAGATATTGATTGAAATATTGATTTATATGAATAGGATTCATATATAAATTAGATGTTTAATTGATTTAATATTTGATATTAAATTATTATTAAATTAAATTTTAAATACATTTGAATTTCAATTTCAGAATTGAAAACGATATATATTTGATTTAATTTTGAATTAAATCAAATTTAGAATTGGAAAATCTAAATGGGTAGTGGATTTTTCCAATCTTTTGGAAAATTGGGTGGATTAGTCCCACATTGGACACCTATCACACTTAACTATTGCTGTTTGAAGTATCAAACAACAATATTGAGTAGTGCTTGCATGATTCAATCTGATAAATACTCCAATTTCTCATATTGGAAGGGATTCATGGAACTGATTTTCTACAATACTGAAACTCTTTCAATACCCTCTTCCTTCCCTGTCATTTTGGGCTCAATTCATTGTTTCTACCACATAATCTGAGTTAGAGGATAGTAGAGAAGATCCTCTTGGTGGTCTACTATATTTTTTAAGGCCAATTTCACGAAGATGGGCAACAATTTGAAGAGTTTCTTCAAAGGTAATATACTTATGAAACCCTATTTTGTATATCAGTTTAATACATGCTTTAGCTTTCAAACTAAGTGTTTGAGTGCTTATTGATTCTGATAACTTTTGTTGCATGCTTGTATATTCTATCAATTGGTATCAGAGCATGATTTAAGTACTCAATTAACGATAATTTGAGTTTGGTTGGTGAATTTCTAAGAGTGCATGTTTGGTTGACTCATATGGTTGAAATTCAAAATTGGCATTAGATTTCTCTTTGTTTATGAAGTTTAATTTGTAATTGGCTCTTGGTTGATGAGCTATTATGTATACTCTAGAGTCTGTAATTTTATTAGAGTCAATAAAGATGAAATTAGGATATAATTGAAGAATGAAGCAAGCAAGGTCCGTAGCAGAAATGTGGAGGAGCAACTACTACCACACAGCGTTGCAACACTGCTTCAGAGCGTTATAACGCTGCTCTTGATGAAGCCTGTGGCTTTGCTGTTGGGTTGATGCCCTAAAGTCTCGTGTCCTATAGTTTGTAAATAGTTTGTACGAACGCTTGTGTTGTATAATATATGATATTTACTTCACATCTTGTTTTTTGTTCAGTTGTATGTTTTATTTGCTTTACCACAAACCAATAAACATAAAATTCCTGGTTATCTGTATGTAACTTAAGCATGTATGTGATGACATACAAGTGGATCATGTCTTAAGTGATGACAAAAATGGTATGTAGTATATAGATATAGGAAGGAAACCTTATCCTGGTAACACTACGATTGCAGCCCGCTTTGTGGAATGGTCACAAGTGTTGTGACTTGTCACAGATGGTCTGATCTTGATCATTCGTGTAGGGGACATACGAGCGGAGGCGTCCTATACAAAGAGTTTGTATAAGACCTCACCACGAAGTGTTAACGTCTCGTTATATTACACCATTCATGACAGATACTTCACTTCACTAGGATGACCATAGGTAACATGACCTCAATCCTGAGTGAGTTGGGAATTCCTGCCATTGAGGGTGGTACTTTGATTTGTATGGGTGCGAGTGGTCATGTTGCCGATTCAAACATACCATTTTCAGGATTCGTCTGATTTGGGAGCTTAGAACTCAGCTATACAAGATGGAACTCACTTCTTCCTCGAGGTAGGGGCAAGTAGATAGATAGCTTAAGAGCTGATTCCAGGGCTTAAACGATGTGGCGCCACACACCTTATCTTGACCTGAGAGGTGTTCACACATAGTTGGACTATGTTGAATTGTTCATTAGAGGAATCAGTGGTACTTAAGAAGTGAGATGTAACTACAGGGACAAAACGGTAAATTGGCCCAGCTGTACTTACGAGCATCTATGATGGGTCATCGTACTCATGATTGGTTATATCCGATGGACACAAAAATATATCTGTGGTAAGAAGAGTTAAGCTATTGGTCTTTAGTGGAATGCCTGGTAGTTAACGGATGGTGAATCTTATGGCTAAAGAGTTTAATCAGCTATTCACGGACCGTTGGAGCTTCGAGCCACAGATCCATAGGCCCCCTGGGTAGCTTGGATAAAATCGAGAATCAGTGTTTGGGTCAGTTTGAAATGTTCAAATTGACAAGAGGAAGTTCGATTATATATGATATAATTTAACTGGTTGATTATATATGATATAATTGACTAAATGTATGAAATACATTATTTTAGAGGAAATTAGATATAAATATGATTTATATCAAGTAGAGGAGAAATAACTATAGTAGATATGTGATATACAAACTATAGGGTAAGAATATAATATGATTATATTCATTAATTACTAAATTGGTTAATAATATGATAATTGGCCTAAAACTTCTCGCGGACGTGTGTTAGTGGGAGCAGCTACATTCGGTTATGGTAACCGAAGAATAAAATGAAAATTTGTTTCATTTTGCAAAAGTTTGAAAAAATTGGCATCAGTGTGAAAACGTAACGATCACATAGCTTGAGAGCCTATACGATAGTCGCTTATCGTCTAAACGATCGCACATTTCGCGCCTAAACGATCGCATAGTGTGCCGTGTTTTCTAAACAATCGTCTACCATTTACAAAATGATCGCTTAGTAAAACCTACACAATCGTGTAGCTTCTTTTTAATAATAAGCACTTAACTATATGATAGCTTCTTTTCTCTCCCACTTGCTTATCGTTTACACGATTTAGTCTTTCTCCAACCACTACAAAATTCACCAAAGACCACTCTTTGGATTCTCTCTCCAAGAATACCAAGGGATCAGTTTTGGTGGTGTCATCCTCGCTACTGTTCACTCATTCGTGACCGATCGTGCTGCTGTAGCCGACTTGTTTGCTGGGCGATAGAGTTTGTGAAGAGGTCTTCTGTTGCGTCTGAGTTCAAAGTTTGAAGAGGGTCTTCAACTGGTATGAGAACTCTTTCCCTTGTTTTTTAGTGTTCAAAGCATGCCTTTAATTAGTGTGAATTTGCATAACTGTATGTTAGAATATATGTGTTGTATTTCGATCACGATGAAATTGGAAAGATCCGAATGCGCTCATGGATGCTCTTCGTTAAGAGTTCCTTCAGTTGCAACACTGGGATGGAGCGTTGCAACCTGCTCATCCCAACCCAGAGCCAGTTCGCAGGGGGTCAAATTGGTTTGACCGGTTTAGTTGACTCCTAGTCCAGTTCAACTCAAATTGGACCGGTTCAACCTCGATTGAAGCATTAGAGGACCGGTTCGAACGGTTTGGGTTTGGATCGGGTCGAGTCGAGTGGTCCAATCTCTTTTTAAAGATGTTTTAAACTTTCTTATGTAATAATTAGTTATTATTTTCTTGCTTAGGTTGCCAAAGTTGAATCGTATTAGTGTTATTTAAATATTTATGCATGTGATGTATGTTATATTTAAATTAAACATGTATGTGCATATAGTATGTCATGTAGATTTAAAATCCCACCATAGGAAAGCATGTTGCATGCATAATCATATGTTATAAGTTAGTTATAATATATAATATGCATGTTTAGGATTTTAAAATTTAATACAAGTGTTATATTAAAATTTGAATGCCTTTGATATTTGTTATGAATGCAAAGCATGTCTATATTTTATATGTTGTTATAAAATAGAATTAGACATTTAAAATTCATAACAAAGATAAGCAACATGCTCATTTAGGTTAACAACTTGTTTTAATAGTTAAAATATGTCGTTATCTTATAAAATTCAGTTACAAACTCAATCGGTCCATAATCCTGTCTAAGGCTAGAGGTATTTAAGTTGACGGTTTACGTAACACCTACTACCTAGGGATTATGGCCAAAATTTTGAGCGTTGTTAATCGGTTTTATGAGCTTGCATGAGCATTATGAGGTAATAAAATGGTTTTATCACCTAGACATCGTAGGTTAAAATCCAAATATAAGAGTTATGCTTGGAAAAATCACATAGACTTAGGGTGTTTATTAGCCGAAATATATCAAAGTAAAACAATACCCAAACACTTAGAACACTTCAATGGGAGATTAACAATATATACAATATATCGTTTTTAGCTCTCACATCCCCAAGAGTTTATACCATGAGATCCATGCTCAGCTTTGTGTTGCTTTTACCGCGACTGCTTCGTTCAAAAAGTGTTTGCATGAGTCAATAACAAGATGAATCGGGGAAGTAGTTTATAGTAAGTGGGTAAACGAAAAGTGTCAACATATCCTACGATCTCCTTCATTAGTTTTAACCATGAGATTTTTATGTTGCGCCTACTGTCATTTTTAGGCGGCATTAATTAGTCGTTAACCACGACGATCCCTTCGAAGGGTTGTAATATAAGATTTGGAACAACCCAAACTTCAGAAATGAATAAGGTTTCGTAGTTCCGTCTTGAACATTGTCTTCCTTTTCAGGGGCATATTCATACCGTTCTATGAAATCTGAAAATGGAGAGTCATACTTACAAGAATTACTAAGTGTTAGTAAGTTCTTGATCGAAAACGGTAACTAAATGACTATAGGAATAAGATTTGTTTTGGATATAGTATTTGGTCAAGATTGTCTTGCTTCAATGAAAGAAATTTTTACTGTCCCTCGGTAGCATCTATTCCGACACACTAAAGTATCGTTGCAAATGAATAAAGAAATATGGGTACTTCATTACTTTTGCTAAAATTGGGTTTAATGCAATAAGTCTAATAGAATTTGTTCAATCTACAGTGTCAACTCGATTATACAACTACTAGCTTCCGATAAGGGTACTCAAACTGGAAGTAAAAAACAAATATAATACTAGTTGATGATGATTTGAGGTTTGTTTTAACGAGGAATTTCCTCCTCTTTTCAGCTCAAATGCTAACCGAAATGTACGGGAAGCCTATGACAAATTGGTTCGGGCTAACGAGAAGGCCAGAGCCTATATCTTAGCGAGCATATCTGATGTGCTCAATAAGAAGCATAAAGCCATGGTCACTGTACATGAGATCATGGCATGAGTTCATGGCGTCGTTGCAAGAGATGTTCGGGCAACCGTCTTCATCAGTACGACATGAAGCTATTAAATACATCTATAACTCCTACATGAAAGAAGAGACTTCTGTTAGAGAATATGTCCTAGACATGATGGTCCATTTCTGTTGGGAATGTCCTAGAACTCACAGTTCGTGTTAAACATTTTATTTTATTAATGAAAATGACTTGTTGAATTTGCATCTTATTATGAAAATCTAATAAACGCATCCTTGGCTATAGTCTATATGCTATAACTTTATGTAGTGACATAAATAGGATCAAGTTGACAGTATATAGTCTAAATGGTCTAATAAGTATATGGATGAAATTGGGTATCTCATCCTGGTAACACTATTGGATGCGGCCACCCTGTAGTTGTTACAAGAAGTTGTAAGGTGCTACAAACGATGTGATCCACAAATCGTTCATGTCGAGACATGAGAGTGGGGGCATCCTATGCAATGAGTTTGCATATAGACTGGATCACGAAAATAGTCACTTTTCTTTATAACGACCGTTTACTGTTAAAACTGACTATTTTATTTATTATATAACCTAGGTTAACTCGATATTAAACCTAAGCTAGCTATGAACTCCTGTTTTTCGGGATTATTCTTTGATCTGCAAATAGTGAGAGTAGTCCAACAGCATTGCTCAATAAGCTTACCATTTTGGGGATAAGACCGGATGAATAGCTAGGGACATAGCTTTGCAAGATGGAATTCACTCCTACCCTATTTAGGGTTAGCAGATAGGTTGTTCTCTTAAGTACTAACTCCAGGTCTTGAACAATTGGGCCCCCCCTTTTCATGATAGAGAAAGGATTTGATTCATAAAGATTATGAATCATAATTTTTCATTAGAGGATCAGTAGGAACTTAAGGAACAGGATGTAGTCATAGGAGTAAAACTGTATTTTTGACCTAGCTGTGATTATGAACAACCTGTGAATGATCGACTTACTGATTATGGTTATTAAGTGGACATAATATATCTACAGTGAGGGGAGTTCAACTATAGGCTATAGTGGAGTGTCCCATTAGTTAACGAATGGGGGTTTGATCGGACTAATGAGTTTAGCCGATTAATCTCGAATCGTTGAAGCCCATCTATAGGTCCGCAAGGTCCCCCTACTAGCTCGTAAATGGATAAGCTTTAGGGTAGCTTGAGAAATTAATTTGAAATGTTCAAATTAAACAGAACAAGAGAATAAATATTTAAATATGATTTAAATATATAAAGATGATTATTGTGCAAAAATTAATTTAATATTTGATATTAAATTAATTTATAAAATTAATTTAAGAAAATCAAATTTTGAATTAAAATGGTTAAAGTCATTTTATGTTTTAAAAAGAAAATTGAAATTTGTTTGCATGTTGCACAAAATGGAAAATGGGTTTTCTCCATTACCATCATCTTTTTGCTCACACAAAATGCATTATCTTTTCTACTTTGATTTTCCAAGCATGAGCTGCAAGCCATGTACTTGATAACGGGCAGAAATGCACGTTATTATAGTGCTAAGTTATTAAACAATGAAGGTTTGCATTGATAAAATATGTTAGATTGCGTCCAAAAAGCATTAAGTTTATATCATTGCGGTCACATGCGTCCATCGCATAGAAACAGTTAATTTTTGTATTTTTATGCAGAATATGCATTGATGCAAGGCGAAAAGCGCGATCACAAGAAATCAACGATCGAGCGCAGCATCACCGCAAGACTTTGCGGTGATTTGTGCTCGCAAACATCTTCTCAAGAAGGATTTCCGCATAGAGTCGCCGCAATTTGGTGGGCGCATCTGGTGAAAGGCATAATTAATCACGATGGGACAGAAAGCTGATGACAGTCAAATTTGAATTAAGTTGACAAGCCGCTAACGATAACAACTACATCCAGCTTTTCGGTGACAAATATTCAACGCATCAGTCAAAGAATTAAAGCCATCCCATCCGTGCAATCATAAGAGAGAAGCCGTCTTTCACCCTGAAGGCTCTATAAATATCGAAGGCATCCTTCAGAAAAGAGGCTCGGAAGTTAACTAGTCCACCAGTTCTAGCCTTGTTCATAGTTTTTCTTTTTCGTTTTAAGGCGAAGCAAAAGAAGAGCCGAGACGCCGGAAGATCGCTCAGGACAAATCGAGAGAGAACCCGGAGGCGTAAAAGCAGAGAGCAGGCTGACTCTCGTGAGAGCGAAATATCTTTTGAACACGAGTAGAAAGATAGTGTAAAAAGCCTGGGAAGCAAGAGATTGCAGCCAGGCTCTTTATTCTCTTCTTGCATTGTTATTTTGTACTTCAACTCTTTATTTATACAATGGAAGTTCATATTCTACATCTGTTCACTCTCTTAGCATGCATGAGTAGCTAAACTAATCGAATGGGTTGAGAAGAACTAAGCTAACATGACCTAGGATCTTCATCGCATGCGATTATCTTATTTTATGTTACGCCCAACACCCCTTTAGAGCTACTCGAGAGAGAGTCTAAAGAAAGAACCTAAAGACTTGAGAGAGCTAGGTTAGAATCTAGACTCGAGAGAGCAAGATTAGATCGACATAAAAAAGAGATAGGGACTTAGAGATAAGCTCTATTTGTCAACCTGCATCGCATGCACCCTAGAGATAGGTATGATATTATGTGATCACATTATTTGTGTGTATATCATTTTGTCATCGCATAAATAATAATAGAGGCTTATGTATAGGTTCTATAGACTTATCGCATATATCGTATGCGTTCTAGCATTAGAAGCCGTAGCATTCGCATCGAGAGGTGGTTTGCTATTATATGTGTGTTGCATGATCGCATAGCATGAACGCATCCTAGGAAGTGTTAGTCGAAACCTTTCTCAATCCGTTCACCGCATATTCATCGCATCTTTCGTTTATCAACTCTTTTCGAACTCCACCGCATTTGTTTATTTTTATTACCGCAATAACAATCCGAACAACTATCAATTTATTTGGTTACCAAAAAGTTTTTCGAAAAATTATCACCACATACCGTTTTCCCAAGTCCCTGAGTTTGACCTTGGACTTACTAGGAAAACCAGTGGTGTTTACACTTGGATTCCACTGAGAAAACTTGAGTGCTCAACGCAACTCCATCATCGCAGTTCATTCATAGTTCCACATCATAAAATAACACACTATACTCCATCTCTTTTTTGTGTTCATCTATTATATATAAAGAAGAGTGGAGTTGTTAGAGAAGAAGAGAATACAAAATTTAAGAGAAAATTTTCTGAAGAAGAAGTAGTCTTCTTCAGTCAGGCTGCTATGAGTTTCTTCTGGTTCCTTCACTTCTTCAAGCTGTTTTTGAGTCCCACAACTCTGCCTAAAGCTCCAAGAGCATAGTAGGAAAGGCTTTGAGGTGGTTCACGTTGAAAACAAGTGAAGACAGCAGCTGAACATACGTTTTCTTGAGAGTTCATCAAAGGTATGTTATGAAAACCCACTTTTTGAGAAGAGCATGCTTTAGTTTTTGCCAAAATTAGTGAATTATAATGCTTATAGATCCTTGATACTTCCGTTGCATGTTGTTTAATTCTTTCAGTTTCAACATTGTGGAAGGTCATGATGCTGTCATAGATGAAAGAAGTCAAGTATGATAATGGAATCTCTTTTGAAGAGCTTTCTGACATTTCGTACTAATGTTGTAATGAATAAGATTGATTACAATTTGACCACTCTTCTGAATGAACTACAGACTTATCAATTCTTGATGAAAAAAAAGGAAAGTGAAGCAAATGTTGTTTCACAAAATAAATCTCTGAAGGGATCTTCCTCTGGAATGAAACCTTCAGAGAAAAAGAAGTCTGTTTCTTCTTCAAAGGATAAGAGTATCCAGATGAAGAAGAAAGGAAAAGGGAAGAAGAAAACCCCTGATAAGAACAACAAGAATAAAGCACCAAAAAGAAAATGTTTCCACTGTAATGAAGACGAGCATTGGAAACACAATTGCTCGCAGTATCTTATTGAAAAGAGAGCTGAAAAGGAAAAACAAGGTTGATCAGATTTACTTGTAATTGAAACATGTTTAGTGGAAAGTTCTCACTTGACCTGGATATTAGATTTAGGTGCCGCTAACCATATTTGCAATTTTCTTCAAGAAACTAGTTCTTGGACTCAACTTTCAGAGAATGAAATGACTTTCAAGGTGGGAACAGATGAAGTCATTTTAACATAAGCAGTGGGAGACGTCAAACTATATTTCGGAGATTCTTACATTTTGCTTGAAAATGTTTATTATGTACCAAAAATGAAAAGGAACTTAATCTCCGTTTTTTATTTACTAGAAAATATGTACAAAGTAACTTTTGATATCAATGAAGGGTTCATTAGTTCGAGAGGTATTCATATTTGTTCTGTTAAACTCGAAAATAACTTGTATGTGTTAAAACCGACTGATACAAAAGCCATTTTAAATATAAAGATGTTTAAAATGGAAGAAACTAAAAATAAAAAGCGAAATGTTTCTCCCCATGCCTATCTTTGGCACCTAAGACTTGGTCACATAAATCTCAACAGGATTGAGAGATTGGTAAAAAAACGGTCATCTAAATCAGTTAAAAGACAACTCATTACTTCCGTGTAAATCATGTCTTGAGGGTAAAATGACCAAAAGATCTTTTACAGGAAAATGTCTTAAAACCAAAGAACCTTTAAAACTCATCCATTCAGACCTTTGTGGTCCAATGAATGTGAAAGCTCGAGGAGGATATGAATATTTCGTCGATTTTATTGATGATTATTCGAGATATGGCTATATTTACTTAATGAGTCACAAGTCTGAAACTCAGTTCAAAAAAGTTAAAATAGAAGTTGAGAACTTATTAGGTAAAAGAATCAAAACACTTCAATCGGATTGGGGTGGTGAGTATATGGATTTATAATTCCAGAACTATCTAGTAGACCATGGAATTCAATCCCAACTCACAGCACCTGGAACACCACAACAGAATGGTGTTGCAGAAAGGAGAAATCGGATCTTATTGGACATGGTTCGCTCAATGATGAGTTATGCTCAGTTACCTCAATCCTTTTAGGAGTATGCAGTACATAATGCTGTATATATTTTGAACATAGTTCCCTTAAGCACTGTTTCTGAAACACCATATGAATTACGGAGGGGACGTAAAGGTAGTTTACATCACTTCAAAATATAGGGATGTTTGACATACGTGTTGGTGCAAAATCCTATGAAGTTTGAACGACGTTCAAAATATACCTATTTGTAAGATACCCTAAAGAAATAAAAGGTGGTCTGTTTTATGATCCTCAAGAAGATAAAGTATTTGTATCAATATATGCTACATTCCTCGAAGAAGATCATATTAGGAATCATCAACCTCATAGTAAACTAGTATTGAGTGAAATGACCAAAGACACTACCGATAAATCAACAAATGTTTTTGATCAAGTTGGTCCATCAACAAAAGTTGTTGCTCCATCACGTCCATCTAGAGAGTTGAAAATGCTTCGACGTAGTGGGAGAGTTGTTCATCAGCCTGACCACTACATGGGTTTAATAGAAACTCAGGTCATCATTCTTGATGATGACTTAGAGGACCCATTGACCTTTAAACAAACAATGGAAGATGTTGATAGGGAATAGTGGATAATAGCCATGGACTTAGAAATGGAATCAATGTACTTCAATTCTGTCTGGGAACTTATAGATCAACCAGATGGGGTTAAACCTATTGGTTTCAAATGGATTTACAAGAGAAAACGAGACCAAGCTGGCAAGGTGCAAACCTATGAAGCCAGACTCGTGGAAAAAAGTTTTACCCAAAGAGAGGGGATAAATATGAAAAAAACCTTCTCTCCTGTTGCCATGATAAAATCTATAAGAATACTTTTGTCGATTGCCGCATATTATGACTATGAAATATGGCAAATGGATGTCAAGACAACCTTTTTGAATGGCCATCTTGATGAAAGTATTTTCATACCTCAACTAGAAGAGTTCATTGAATAGGGTCATAAGCAAAAAATTTGTAAGCTTAGAAGGTTCATTTATGGATTAAAACAAGCATCTAAATCCTGGAATATAAGGTTTGATACTGCGATCAAATCTTATGACTTTGAACAGAATGTTGACGAATCTTGTGTACACAAGAAGATAGTCAACAAAATTGTAGCTTTCCTGGTGCTTTATGTTGATGATATTTTGCTCATTAGGAATGAGATAAGTTTCCTTGTTGACGTAAAGAGATGGCTAGCATCACAATTCCAAATGAAAGATTTAGAATATGCTTAGTACGTTATTGGGATCCAAATTGTTTGGAATTGCAAGAACTGAACCCTAACGCTATCTCAAGCATCTTATATTGACAAGATGTTAAGGTATAATATGCAAAATTCCAGAAAGGGTATGTTACTTTTTAGACATGGAATTCATTTATAGAATTCCATATATATTAGTAGTTGGGAGTCTGATGTACGCTATGTTATGTACACATCCTAATATATACTTTGCAATTGGAATTGTCAGCAGGTTCTAGTCTAACCCTAGACACAGTCATTGGACTATTGTTAAGAACAACCTCAAGTATCTTCGGAGAACGAAAGACTATGTGCTCGTATATGAGCTTAAGGATTTGATCCTTACGGGATATACTGATTCTAATTTTTAGATTAATATAGATTCTAGAAAATCTACTTTAGGATCGGTTTTTACTCTTAACGAAAGAGCTATAGTTTGGAGAAGCATCAAATAGAGTTGTATTGCTGACTCCACGGTGGAAGATGAATATGTAGCTTCATGTGAAGTAGCTAAAAAAGTAGTGTAGCTATGCAAGTTCCTGACGAATTTGGAAGTAGTTCCAAATATGCATCTGCCTATCACTCTGTATCACAATAACAGTGGAACAGTTGCCAATTCAAAGGATCCGAGAAGCCACAAATGCGGAAACACATAAAAAGAAAGTACCATCTCATCAAGGAGATAGTACATCGAGGAAACATGATAGTCATGAGGATAGCCTCAGAAGATAATCTTGTTGATCCATTTATGGAGGTCCTTTCGACTAAAGTGCTCGAGGGCCATCTGGATGGACTAGGACTACGAGCTTCATAAATCTAGGGCAATGGGAAAATGTCAAGGGTATATAGATGCCCTAGTTTATTGTATTTTCTCTCTATTTTCTCAACATTGTAAACATTATATATTAATATATATATTTGTAACTCACTAGAGTATTAGTCCAAGTGGGAGATTGTTGGGAATGTCCTAAAACTCGTAGTTCGTAAATGTTAGAAACATATTTTATTTATCAATAAAAGTATTATTGAGTATTTCATTCAATAAATAGTTATTAATATTGCATTCTTTTATAAAAATATAATAAACAAATCCATGGCTATAATATGAATACTTTAGCTTTATGTGGAGACATAAAAGTGGATCAAGTTTTAGTATATAGCTAAAATGGTCTATAAGTATATGGATAAGATTGGGTACCTCATCCTGGTAAGATTATTAGATGCGACCCACTTTGTATATTGATACAAATGATGTGATCCTAAAATATTTCATGTGAAGACATGTGAGTGGGGACATTTTATGCAAAATATGTTTGTATAAGACCGGACCTTGAAATAGTCAATTTTCTTTATAACGACCATTTACTGTTAAAACTGACTATTTTAAAATTCGATAACCTAGGGTAATTCGATCTCAATCCTGAGCTGACTATGAACTCCTGTTTATTCAGGATTGTACTTTGATCTGCATAGGTAAGAGTAGTCCAATAACATTGCTCGATAAGCCTCCCATTTTGGGCAGAAGACCGAATAGATAGCTGGGAACATGGTCCAGACAGATGAAACTCACTCCTACCCAATTTAGGGTTAATAGATAGGTTATTCTCTTAAGTATTGATTCCTGATTTTGAACAACGGGGCCCTGCCCTCTTATGATCAAGAGGGACATGGTTTATTAGTTGAACTATAAACCACTTGTTCAATAGAGGATCGGTGGGAGCTTAAGGAGCAAGATGTATTTATAGGGGTAAAATGGTAATTTTGACATAGCTAGCAATACGAAAACCTGTGAATGATCGACTTACTGATTGTGGTTATAGTGGACAGAAATATATTTACAGTGAGGAGAGTGTAACTATCGAGCTATAGTGGTGTGTCTCGGTTGTTAACGAATATTGATTAATTCGGTCTAAAGAATTTAGCCAATTAATCTCAAATCATTGGAGCTCATGATCTGTAGGTTCATAAAATCCCTCTACTAGCTCGTAAAATTATATCTTGGATTAGCAAATTGAGTGGATTTGAAATGTTCAAAATCGGAATTTAAGGGTTTATTTTTTAAAAATTTGAAGCGTTCAAATTCAATTTAAGGTTTGATTAATTATATTTGATATAATTAAATATTTAAATTTATCAAAATTAGCTTAAATTGGAGAGTTTACAATATTTAAATATTGATTTATATGGGTAGGATTCATATATAAATTAGATGTTTAATTGATTTAATATTTGATATTAAATTATTATTTAATTAATTAAAATTAAATTATAAATCCATTTGAATTTTAATTTCAGAATTGAAATTATATATATTTGATTTAATTTTGAATTAAATCAAATTTAAAATTATAAAATCCAAATGGGTAGTAGATTTTTTCAATCTTTTGGAAAATTGGGTAGATTAGTCCCAAACTGGACACCTATCACACTTAAATATTGGTTTTTGAAGTGTCAAATAACAATACTGAGTAGTGCTTGCATGATTCAATATGATAAATACTCAAATTTCTCATATTGGAATGGATTCATGCAACTGATTTTCTGCAATATTGAAACTCTCTCAATACACTCTTCCTTCCTTATCATTTTGGCCTCAATTAAGTGTGTCTACCACACAATCTGAGATAGAAGATAGTAGAGAAGATCCTCTTGGTGGTCTAATATGTTTTTGAAGGCCAATTTCTTAGAGAGGAGCAATAATTTGAAGAATTTCTTCAAAGGTAATATACTTATGAAACCCTACTTTGTATATCAGTACAATATATGCTTTAGAACTCAAATTAAGTATAATTAGAGTGTTTATTGATTCTGATAGCTTCCGTTGCATGCTTGTATGTCCTATCAGTTTCATTTAAATATATGTTTATGTATGGATTGACTCCCTTACCCATAAATGTATGTCTTAGCTAAGTTTTGGCTTGCACGTTCTTTCTTTGTTCGTCTAGCTAAAATCACAAGTAGAGAATGATTGAATCATATAGGTTAGGAATGTAGTCTAACTATAAATCTTAAATGCATGCTAAGCCTAGGTTCGAAGATTAATCAACCCTAGACCTTAATGCAATTTTTTTATTCTATATGGACGCTTTCAAACCCAATAGAACCAATAGATTTAGATAAATTAGAGTTTGACTTTAATTAATAATTAAGGCGCTTCCTTGGTTTATCCAATGAGTTGGCAGTCGTTGTACCAATGAGTGGGTTGGACCAAGTAAATTGTTGTGCACATGTAAAGCGAATGTATGTTTAACTAAGAGAAGTTGATGATCAAAATTACATTGGAATCCCTTCTTGCTCTTAGAACTAGATTTTCCAATCTAAGGTTATATTTACCCTTTTTATCTTGTATTTTCATGCTTTTACTTTAACGTACTCTTAATTCCACACCACTTCTACTCCCATTTACTACGATAACTAGGAAATTATCTTAATAAAACACATTTCATGTTCCCTGCGGATCGACTTGATGTTGCAGTTTGCAGATGATAACAAAATCCTTTACTATTAGTGATCATCTCCCGACGCATATTGTCATATCATCAACAAAATATAGTAATTCTCGACACTGTATATATGGCGTCAAAAGAAACTCTCTACTGATGACATCAAAAAGTTGTTGGCAGAATATCTCTTCCGACGTTGTTTGCTACCGTCAGGAGTTAAGTATAACGTCGAGAGTTAAGTTTATATTTATATTTATATTTATTTATATTTATATTTGTATACATATATTTTTTTAATTCTAGTCTTCATTAGCCTAAACTTTGACACAAAAATAATAATTGAGTCAAGAAAAAATTTTGCCTAACATTGAAATCTACAAAAAATTGTTGATTATATTCTTTGTTTACGTAAGGGCAGGTGTCCCCTACTAGAAAATAATGTTTACATAGTAGCTATTGATATACATAAGTAGTCCTTAAAAATATATTTTGAATCACATTGTTGACATGATTTTCAGCTTGGGATTCCAAAGTACCTCCAAAGCACCAAAAATGATCTAAAATGATATTAAGTTTAGCAATTAGCACTATTATTATTAAAGTTATTAATAATTAAGATTAATCTTTTAAAAAAATTAACCCAACATACAAAATTAATCTCAAATATAACTTTGAACTAATCCATAATTTCAACACAAATCATAAAAACCTTGAACAAAACTTGAGCTTATTCAAACTTTATAAATACTGTAAACATAACAAACCTAAAACTTAACAAAATATAATAAACTCACACTCATCCTCGAACAAAACTTTCATATTCCATGTTCTCTGCAAAACAGATTAAAATCCTTCCCATAAAACTCCAAACCATTGTCTGTTCTTAGATATTTATTTTCTACGTTTGTTTGTTTTTCAATCATTAACTTTCATTCTTTAAATTTTTCAAAAACTCGATCTTTAATTTTAAGAAAATATAACCAACTTTTTCTAGAAAAGTCATAAGTGAAAGATAGAATGTACCTCCAGCCACTTAGACTTGGAGTTGAGGCTGGCCCGCATAAATTTGAGTGGATATAGTTTAAAATGCCTTTAATTATATGCTGAGCTTTAATAAAGGAGTGTCTTTGGCTTTCCCCAGCACACAATGCTCACCAAAGGACAGCTTGCTGCTAAACTTTCTAGGGAGACTTCCTTATTTAGACAATGCTTTAAGGCCTTTAAAACTTATATGTGATAGCCTTTTGTGCCACAGATCTGCATCTGACAAAACAGAAGAGGTCAATGCATTTTCTTCATTGATCATCTCAACTCTAACAATGAATAGGTCATTAACCTTTTCCCCCTACTAGAACAAATTTAGAGTTTTTTAGGACTTCAAGGCTACCACCTTTGCCCCTGTATTCACACCCTAGGGAATCTAGCATACTAAGGGAAATTAAATTTCTTTTGGGATTTGGAACATGCCTCACATTTCTAAGGAGTATCACAGATTCATTCTTTAATTTTAATGAAACAGATCCTATCCCACTGATTTGACAAGCCTCATTGTTTCCCATGTACACGGACTCTTCTTTAATCTCTTTATAGGTGTTGAACCAGGGCCTAAAAGGTGTCATATGATAAGTGCATCCAGAGTCTAGCACTCAATCTTGTTTCCCCAAAGGGCTTATTAAGTTGGTCTGGTCTTGAGTACAGGCAAGAGCATCTAAATAGACAAAAGAATCTTCAACAATAGATGCTTCAGGTTGTTTTTCCTTACATCTTTTTTTTTTCTCTTGATTTTTCCTTTTTAAAATAAAATAATCCTGAATAACACAACCCTTTTTCTTGTAGTACTTACATTTCAGCTTCTGTTTAGATTTCTTTTCTTCATTCTACTGTTGTTTTCCATTCTTCCACTGATTTGACTGAGGTTTATTTTTAACAAATAGACCTTCTCCATTGGGCTATTCTCTTTTAAAGGACTATAATTCCATTTCTCTGGTTTTAATGGTTGAAATAATAGTGTATGTAGTGACTGAGTCCCTGCCATATTTTATTGCATTCTTAACCTCTCTGTAAGCCTCAGGTAGAGAGTTCAAAAGAACAAAAGCCTTATTTTCTTCATTAAGTTTTTCACCAAGACTCCTGAATCCAGAGATAAGCCTTTTATATCATCTATATTATCTGACAAGGGCTTGAATGGATCCATTTTGAAGGTAAAGAATTTTTTCCTTAGAAACATTTTATTTGGAAGATCTTTCTTTGCATAAAAACTTCAAGCTTTGTCCATATTTTGTATGATACCTCCTCTTCGATAATTTGCCTTAGAGCACTATCACTTAAGTTCTAGATGAGTGTTCTATAGACAATTGAGTCCTTATCTTCTTTTTATTGTGCAGTCATTGCTTTTGGGAGCTTTGATGGATCTAAAAGGGCTTTAAGAGCCTTCTACTAACTAAGTAAGGCTCCGATCTTTGCCTTCCACAGAGCAAAGTCACACTTGCCATTAAATTTTTCAATATCCACTTTAGCTATTGCCATATTAGGTGAGAGATCCCAATCTTAATTTTCAAAATTTACTTTCTTATTTACAAGATGCTCTGATACCACTTTTGTTGGGCTTATTGTAGGTAGAGGACACAACTTTAGGCCCAAGAATACCCTTTTGCAAGATCTTGAATTTCAGCTCACAGAGGACTAAGCTTTGGCCCGTGATCAACTGAGTTTGGTGAAATATATAAACCACAAGTTGCCACGATCACAAGCTGATCTTTTCATAGATGGACGCCGAGATGATATGCAACAGACACTCAAGGATCTGATCTGACCCAAGGTAATTGCCTCACACTTTACTCTCTCACTTTCAGACTTCGTTTTCCTGTTCTTTCTTATGAAGAAAGAACACTTTCTTCCTGATGGTTTTCTGTGTTTTTGTGTGTGAGAGATGAAGACAAAGAGAAGAAAAGAAGAAGAAAAAGAAGAAGAAGAAGAGTTTATGTGGTTCGGCTATGAAGTAGCCTACATCCACCGGAAGACTGCTTTCTTGAAGGAGAAATTCAAATGAGTACAGTCCTAGTTCTTATTAGTTTTCCAGTTGTATTCCTCTCTATGTTACAAGAGTGTTGAGAGCTCCCTTTATAGATTTAGGGAGGTCAGCTTACAAAGTGTTTGGAAAAATAATAGAAAAAACTGCTTAGTTAAAGCTTGAGGAAAAAGTAGCCGTTTGAATTTATATTTACAAAAACTAATAAGAAACCTTTCTACCACTAAAATGAATCTTAAAAGCTTAGATTATAGTATATTGAACAAATCAACCATTCCACTCCCACTCTTCCATAAACTAAACTTAGCCACAATATTTACTTATCCAAAGTTCATAAACATAAACAAAATAAACTTCATAACACCTAAGTTACCTCTAAAACATAACAATTTTATAAACCCACACGCCCACCCCTAATCTAACTTTAATGAATAAGAAAAATGATACCAAAACTAATTCATTAAAAAATATAACAACTTCCTACAGAAGATCTCATGAGAGGAGTGTTATCAACCTCGTGAAATTCTTCTTCTGTCTCATCTCGCTTTTTAGTATTTGACATCATATCTGTACAAACACACAAGAGATAAAACGATATAAAATAATGACTAATATATATAAACTAAGAAAAAAATTTAGTAGATACATGGTTAGTCATCATCATTATTTGAATTAAATTGTTAATTAATAGTCTAACTACTGTAAAGAGATAATTGTATTACTCTTCTTCATCGTTTATGGAGTCGTCATCATTGTGCTGAATAATTTTTCATTCCACAACTATAGGATCAACATCGTCTCTCTACATAAGTATCATTCTCAATAGATAACTCCACTTACAATTTCTAATAACTCTACTTGTTCATTGTCAACATCCTCCACTTCTTGGCATGTCCCATATTCGTTTATTTTGGACTACTTGAACAACCTTTTAATCACTACCATATGTAGGATTCTTAAGGTAGAAAATTTATTTTGATTGGCTAACAAAGATGAAAGACTCATCAACATACCAAAAGTGAGATGTATTAAGGTATTTGTATCCTAAATCCATATGTATTTTATTATTTCTTTTTTGTTATCTGTGTCAAATCATGTACACTTGAACACAAAACACATCTTCTTTTCACATATTGGAAGTCTAAAACTTCGTGTAAGACACCATAAAAATTTTGGCCAACACTTCAAACATCACTCTCTCCGACTAGCGTCATTCCATTATTTTGTTTAGTTTGACGACTATCACACTCTACACTTTGAAAATGTACTCCATTAACAATGCATCTATTGTAAGAGCGCACCTTAGAAGAAGCTCCACTGCTAGTGAATACAAATGATCCGACTTATTTTCTCTCTCACACTACTGTAGAACATAATAATTCATTATACATTAAAAATGATCATAATAATAAAATAACGTTTCTCAATTACCTGAGTTTTAAACCAGTCAAATAAATCAACATTGATGTCTTATATATAAGTAAAATGCACTAAGTACTTGAGAATGAATTAGTCTCAAGTGTTTCCTATATTAACCACAATAACAAAGAGTTGTCTCAAGATTTAATTTCAAATAGTGTATAATAAAATTGATAATTAGAAAGTTCGAAACGTGTAGGATCTAATGATAACATTAGAGGGGTGAATAAGGTAAATGTCTACCAATTTTAACTTTGAAACTCTAATTAATCTAAATGTGACAACTAAATTTTAATTAAATTGCTACGCTCAACCCACGGTGCACCACACCTTAAATACAACATCCCAATTGATTTTTTTTTTCTTTTTTTCTTTGTTCTTTTATTTTTTTTTTCCTTAAAGAAGGTGGCTAGGAGGATGAAGGCTGGTTATTATAAATTTGAAGGATTTAACATAACCATAAGATTTGGGGTAAAAAGAATGGATGATTGAGATTAAATGGAGAGAGAAAATAAAAAAGATTAAATTTAGGAAGGAAAACAATTGAGAATGAGATTTTGGAAGGGAATCACTTTTTTCCCATATTCATTTTTTTAATTAAAGAATTTGGGATGTCATATGTTACAATCTCATTTGATTGTGGGTGATCTCATCTTTTCCCTTTTCTTTTTTCTTTCTTTTTATCACTTTTCAACAGTCCGCCACATGTCATCTTAGGGTTGGTTCACGATTGATATGCCACTGCCATATCATTGACCACATCAATTTTCTTTCAAATCTTTTTTTGGTAGCAACTCTTCGTTTAATGTTTAATTTGAGTGCTTCAGAGTGCTTGTAATCATTTGTTCGAGCTCTATGTTATGTACATTTTAAAACACTAAAATCATTAGTAAATAAACATTTGTTATCATTGAAATATATGGTATGATTGAAGCTTATAAAGCTAACAAAGCATGCATGCAACACGATTTCTTTACAATTGTTTAGAATATACCAATGTGTGATACATTTCTATTTCGCTGGTAATGTTCTTAAAATGTTAATCCCCTAATGCTCGTGCTCTTTGCCCAAACAATTTAAATTCAGTGCATATCTCATACTTGAGAATGTTATCATCATTTTGTTCATCTCTATTGTGTCTCATTTTGATTCCACTTAGGTATTTCAAACAAAAATTCCATGATTCATTCATTAGAAATGCTTACCCTATAGACCCCTCAAGACGTGTTTGTTTTATACATATTGCAAACTTACGAAAGAATGTGTCCTCATAATGTGCTTTATTTGCAAACTTCTTTTAGTGAGATACATCCAATTGTAACTAATTGTACCCACTACTTTCGTTTCATATGGTAAGTAAGAAGAAGGTGTACCATTACATAAGAATGCTGACAAAAATATTTTCTCCAACTTGCAAAGTATGACTATGGTATTTAGCTTGTAATCGATTCAAATCACTAATACATATTTTTTTGCACATATATCATGAAAGAGCACACGAGATTCAACAATAGCAGTGGACACATTCTTTTGTAAGTATGCTCGAATACCAATAGGGAGAAGTTTGTGAAGTAAACATGACAGTCGTGGGTTTTTAACTCCCATATTTTCCATCTTTATCATTCACATATTGTGTTATATTAGACACCAACCCATCGGGACTTCAAAAACTTACAAAACTCAACCTTTTCAATGTTAGTTAATGTGTATGGGACATATAGCTTTACTGACTCTGTGCTCTACCTGTGGCAAATGTCAATATTTTAGTATCTTCAAATCTTGTAGATGATCTAATTAAGCATTTGTTATGTCATTTGTTCTTCCCTCAATATTTAAAAATGTGTAGACCAAGTTGTCGCAAGTATTTTTTTTCAATATGCATATTGTAACGAAAGTCTTAACCAATATCATAACTGGAAAAAAATACTTTTCTTAGTCCAGTTTATACTTCGCGTTCTTTTCTTCTCTTATTTCGATAGAGGCTTGATAAATATAGAAAATTTTAAAATATTTACTTGTTTGAAGATCTCTTTTCTATTCATTACATCTGGAGGTATGTTGAACTTTTCCATCATGTTGCCTACTTCTATGCCAATTGTGATCCTCTGAAAGACAATATCGGTGTCCTATTTTCCTCTTTCTAAACGATGATTAATCTTCTTTACGAATGGACATATATTTGATAACCTTTTGTACTCCACCTAGATTAGTTTCCATACACAGGAAAGTCATTGTCCATAATAAGGTTGCTTGTAGTCGAAAGAACTCACAAGTAACATAGTCATACATAGTCATAAGTTCATACACTAATATTCCATAAATCTTTCAACTCTTTAATCAATGTCTACAAGTAAAACATCAATTTCTTTTATATGAGATTTGGACTAGGTATGAGTAAAGACATGAAGGAATTTGTCCCTTTTATACATTTCCAAAGTGGCAAATTATAAGGAATTAGCACCACAAGTCACATACTATATGAAGTACTCATATTCCCAAACGGATTAAATCCATCTAATGATAATTCAAAACGAACGTTTCGTGGGTCCAAAGAAAAATGATGAAATTTGCAACCAAAATATTTCCACCCTGGATGTTGTAACATATCATCTTTTTAAGCTTGCTTATCTTTATGTCATCTCATGTCAGAAGCACCTTCTTTCGATGTAACCAACTACTTTAACCTTGGTACTAATGGAAAAAGGCATAGAACCTTATGTGAGATTTTTTACCATTGTTATCGTTAACTTTATAATGAGACTCACCACAGATTGTGCATTGTTACAAATCGACAATTTTTTTTTCAACACGATACACTATCATGTTTGCACGCATGAATGGACTTATACCCTAGCCTTAAGTCACAAATTTTATCTTAATTTCATAAAAGGAAGTAGGTATACAGGTGCGGGTTGGAAATATTGCTTATAACAATTCCAGTAACATATCAAACGATTTGTTACTCCAACTGTTGAGAATTTTGATATGCATCAACTTCACCAAATAGTTTAGTGAAGAAAATTGTGAACAATAAAAGTATAGTTCATTACGTGCTTTAATTATTAAATCCTCAATTAAGCTTGTTGTATCTCTTTCCTGAAAATTAAGAGGCATCTAATTCTTAATATCTTCTTTATTTGTATCTTTTCCAACTAGAACTTATAGATTGTCTAGAAGATCAATATTTCATTTTCTTCAACAATAGTACACTCAGTAGTATTTGATTCAGCATTGTGTATTGAATGAGTTGTACTCTCAAATCCTTGAGTTAAGTTAGACTGACTCTCCATGATATATTCATTCACAATAGGAGGGAGATATTCCATATGTAATATATGTTGCACACCCTCTAATGACTCCCAAAATGCCTTTATACAATTTTTGCATGAGCAAATTGTTTGTACGGAATCACTCATAGGAAATTTTTCCACATCTAAAATCTAGGATACTCCTTCTCTAAACTTAGCCAACAACATATTCTAAGTTTGATCCATTCTTTACTCATCCTTAATGATAAAACTTTTTTTAAACCAACTTGTAATTGATGATTATTATTTAGACAAAAAATCATGGTTAACTTGAGCTTAAAAGTTGTAACCATTTGTAAAAAAGTCATTGACACTTGAGCAATGAACAAGCTTTTTTTTTATTATTAATTTTTTAAATTTATTTGAGTTTTTTTATAAGCCATTGACCCTTTGGCTTAAAAGTATAAGCTTAATTAATTAATAAGCCCAAGTTAAATTATTAAGAATTATTAGATGCTTATGGATGAGAAATGGAAAAGGTTTTGGATGTTTATTGATGCTTTTGAAGTTAGGATATGGGCAAAGTGCAATTGAAATTGGCAATATAATCCTATCGATACAATTAACCATAAAACTTGTTTCCATCCAAAATTTCTACGAAAAAACTTCATTTCAATAGACCAAATTCATATTCAAATCAAGCAATATGCAAGTTAATATTCAACAAACACAACATGCATTACCAACTTCGTTTCAATAAACCAAATTCATATTCAAATCGACTAATGCGCAAGTTAAAATTCAAAAAACACAATATGCGTCAACACTTTAATTTAATTTCACACTATATTTTTCCTTTTCCCCAAAATTCAAACAAAAAAAATAAACCCAAATCTAAATCAAACAATCCATATCAATATTAAGCAATATAACTTATGAAATCGACCAACAAAAGTCGAAGCGTGAAGGGTGGAAGGAAAACTCATTGGTGGAGACAAAAAATCGACTACGTCGGTGACGAGAAAGGAGATTTGAAATGGCGGGGGAAGGGTTGCGCGAAGGAGATCTAAAAAGTCGAGGAGCTGTGTGCGGTGGAGATATGACAAACCTACGAGAGGGTCTGCGATCTCAGAAAAAATAAAGGGTTATTGCACAAAGATCTAAAGTGGGAGATCATAGGATTTTTTTTTTTTTCAAAGGATCTCCCGACGGTTATGTAGTATCTTCCGAATGTATAATTTTATCGTTGAGAGATCTTCAATTTTGAGATAGCATTTCTCTCGACCATATAACACCCTATACCCAATTGTAAAGTCGGAAGGGACCTTTTTTTTTCATATAGTGTGGGTTAGGTTGGCGTTTTAATTCACGTAATAGAAGTTTTTTTTTCTTTTGAAAATATGTAAGGTGAGAGATGGAACCTTAGGCCTAAGGTTGATAGTACAAGACAAGTGAGCTATACTCATTTTGACCTAAGTTACTTAGACAAGTCTTGAGATACTCATTATCTTGAAAGAATGTATACTTTTGATATTATTTTTTATAATACGAAGATGTTATTGACAATATTTTTAAATAGAGACTTTTGATGTGAACCAAAAATGATAGTTATCTAAACTCTAATTAAACTTAATAGTTAAGTGATGAATCAATATCACTGTCAAATAAGATTACTAACATTTAATTTCATATTTCCAATAATAAAAATCTAAAAACCAAAAGTACATAGCTTTTTTAAGGCCCATTTGAGATTATTTAATTTAAAAATGTGAATAAAGGAAAAGGAACCCAGCCAAGCTTGCTCATGTATTTAAAATAGAAAATCACTTCTGCTTTCTCTTTTTATATTGTGAACATATATTATATAGTCCAAAATATCCTAGTCATAATGGCAAACATCAAGCATTTTCTATTGGGCAGGTTGAGCTTAATTTAAGAGTAAAAGAATGAGAGAGAGAGAGAAAATGTAGAGAAATGGATGCATTTCTCAAGTAAAACTAAAAGCTTAAAAACTTTACTCATAATTAAAGACAAACCAAGCTGCAATAAACTACATCTCAAATCACAATTTGTGCTACCAAAACTGACCTTCCTTGATGTCAAATATACTATTGACTGACACTTGGGAAGGTTCATTTGACAAAGATTCTCCTTTAAAGTGAGAAAGAAGAAGTGGGAGGAAAAAAATCATCGTCACTAAATCCCAGGTTTGTTTCACAGTTTGGTTCAGAGTTTAAGGTCGTTTGTTGTAAGATTTTCTACATGGAAATTAACACAGACATCTAAATCTCCGGTTCGTTTCAAATTTTCAACCATTTACTTAGGAATAAACTATTCACAGACATTCCCATTTCTCACAGACAAAGTTTTCTATTTCCTTTCAAAACGATGGGTTTTCTCTTTTCCCTTCTTCATCTGTTTTTATTTTATATATAATTTCATTTTACATCTAGTTAATTAGTTAAGTAATTAATATTAATTTATTAAAAATAATATAAATAATTATTTTAATAAATCAATAATAATCTATTAAAATATTTACTTAATTTATTTTTATATAAAGTTTTATTAAATGAATACAATTATTATTTTTACATAAATTAATAATTTATTAGGCAACAATATCTTAAATATATTTAATTCGTAAGCTAGTATTAGTTAAATTTAATTGGTACAAAAATTCTATTTCTATACTAATAATTTATTTTATTATTTTTTTAATAATCACGTAATTATTTATTGAGATTAATTTTAATTTGATCGTTTGTTAGGAACATGTAATCATTATTGATCACTTAATTATTATTATTATTAATTTTTGTTACTTCATTCATTATTAGCCTATCATATTTACAAACTTTTTTTTAGTATTCTTTATTAATATATCCTATATTTATCTCTTTTTTTCTTTTTAATTTTTATAAAATATATAAGAATATATTATTTAATTAAAAATTAAAATTACTAATATTGAAATGAATTAATTATAAATTTATTAGGTAGTAGATTATAATTAGTATGACGTTCATTAAATATATTAATTGGTTAATTTTTAATTATTAATACTCATTTTTTGAAATATTTATAATTAAAATTATTATTGATTCAGAATTAATTAATTGTTTATTGATATATTGAATGTTGTTTATTGGTTAATATATTAATCTATTACAATTATAAAAGATTTTCATGCTTACTTTCATAAATTAAATACAATCACAATTTTTGTTCATAAAATTCTAACAACATTCCCATGCAAATACAATCATCCTTGATTTCTAGATATCTATAAAACTTTAAACCAAACGACCCCTATGGGATGGTACCCCACCTTGAAGGGAGTGGGGGTTCCCCATTTAGGCAAGAAATGAGGGAGAGACTGGAGGAAAAATTCTCCAAAAACTAAATGGGGACAGAGAATGCATTTTCCCTGTTCCCCATCCTCGTCGTGTTAACCTTTTTTCTTATATTTATTATTATAATATAATGTTATATTATTTATTTTTATTATATAGATATTATTTTTATCTTTCAAAATCTATTGTTTAATGGTCATAATAATGAATATGTTTGAATTATTATAAAAAAAAAAAAGAATATGTTTGAATTCTAATAAATTTAGATTATTTATACAAATAATTTGATAGATAATTATTTTGTTCCACTTGAAAATTTTGAGTAATTTCTCTTTAAATTCTAATTGTCCACGTGGAACTAATCATGTAAAAGCTAACTAGTGATTTATGTTAATTGATTTTTTTTAAAAAAAAAACTAACGGAGAAAGATTTCTCCGCGAGGAACTCGATCCCTACGAATTTTCCATAGGAAATTTTCATCCTGGTCCTTATGGGGAATTTAATAATGACGAAAAATGAAATGGAGAGCAAAGACGGGAAGTGGAGAAGCCATCTCTAGGCCCACCCCGACACGCGGTACGTGGACATCTCTAGATAGATACTATCTCTATTAGCTTTTTCTTTTTTTAAGTATTATTATTGTTATTCTTTAAATTTAAAGTTTTTTTACAATATTTGGGGAGGGTGAATTGAACATCTTACTTCACAGTTGATAGTATACACACTATGCCAATTAAATAATGTATATTTTAGCTAAGTTTAAAGTTTTATTGTCTAATAACTTAAGATAATTTGATATATTATTGAACCATATGGTAGAATAATATTTAAATTATATATATAGGTAACTAGATAATTTATATTCTAAAAAAGACTAGATAATATGATAGGTAACATTATTTTCAAATAAGAGGATAAAAACATCTCCCTCTTGCGTGAGGAATCCTAGATGGAATTAATCTTTTGTATGAAAAATAATTCAAAATTTAACTATTTAATTAAAAATCAAAAGAATTTATTTAATTTTAATTGATGTTTTTAAAGGAAAAAAAACATAAAAGGAATAATTACCTTATTGGAAGATAATCCGAAATCTAAAAAAGTTTACTATAGTATCCCACCTCAATGATAAGGAAATAAGTGGCAATCATAAAGAGCTGATCAATATAGGAAATATTGAGGTTCTACAAGATGAAAGTGAAGCTCAACAATCTCAAACCAACTCAATTGAAGCTCATGGTGAAAATCATTGTAAGAACTTTCCAAGTCAATCTAGTCATGAGACAATCATTATGCCACAAGGACCAATGGAGCTAATGTTGAATGACTTCAAGAGAGATTAAATGTTTGCTTCCAAGCTAAGTTTCGAGTCCATCATGAAGAGTTGCAAAGCTTGAAGCTCCAAAAGTTATAATGAATCTGAAAATTTAGATTCATTTTAATGTCCTATGTATCTATTTAATTAATGTATTTGCATTATATTTATTAAATGTTCATGTATTTAGTTGATAGATGAAAGGTTGCATCCTTTCATAGTGTTTTTTTCATTTAGTATATATAGTATCGTATTTTCTACATTTCGAAATCTTCTTCTATATTCCAAATGTAAAAAATACAACACTATATATACTAAATGAAAAAGACATTATGAAAGGATGCAACCATTTATCAACTAAATACATGAATATTTAATAAATGCAAATACATTAATTAAGTAGATACATAGGACATTAAAATTAATCTGAATTTTCACATTCATTATGACTTTTGGATGATCAAATGACTCTTGGAGCTTCGATGCTTGCAACTCTTCATGATGAGCTCGAAATTTAGCTTGGAAGTAAACATTTAATCTCTCTTGAAGTCATTCAACATTAGCTCCATTGGTCCTTATGGCATAATGATTGCCTCAGGATTAGATTGGCTTGGAAAGTTCTTACAATGATTTTCACTACGAGTTTCAATTGAGCCGGTTTGAGATTGTTGAGCTTCACTTTTATCTTGTAGAACCTCAATATTTTCTACATTGGCCATCTCCTTATGATTGCCACTTATTTTCTTATTATTCTCCCTTTCTTCGAGAAAATTCGTCCTTGAATCTTAAGGATGTCTTTATGATTCATCTTCTTGTATTTGAATATATTCAACAAGAAATCTCTCAGATTACACCACTTTTTATTTTTTTGACAGATTTTCAAAACAAAAATATTTGATACTCAAAGAAACTGAATTGGAAGACCTTTGAAGCAAGAAAACTCGTAGATGAAACTCAGATCTAAAACATTGAAGACAAAAATGTAAAATGAAAACAAAAGCTGAAACTTTTTTTTTTTTTTTTTTGGTTTTTATAAAATGGACAAAATGTGACGAAAATACTCGACACCAAATTAAGTCAAATTCAAAGTTCTCAAAGAATGAGAAGTTGTAGATCAAGATATGACCTATGAAAAGATAAAAGAAAATAATACCAAACAAACAACAAAATTGACACTTTTTTTTTAGAAGCTGACAAGATGAATAAGAAAAAAAAAACCAAATTGACATTGTTACAAAGGAAACATATATCTGATCTAGAGCCCAAGCTCTAATACCAAAATGTTAAGAAATCTTCAAGAATCGGATCTAAGAACCGTGTTGAAAAACAAGACCCAAAGAACTCAATCCCAACAGACCCCATAACCAATTTGATCTCAACCCCTAAGATAGGTTAAATGACAGATTACTTAGATGATCTAATGAACCAAGGATCGGATAAAGTTAAAAACTCTCATCAACTCTTGATCTTCAAAGCACTCCACAAGTAAGACAAATTAACTCTCACTTGAATGTTCTAAATATTCATGCATTCTATCACAAGAACACACAAGAAACAAAGCTTAAAAGCTTTCAAGGTTTTAAAACCTAAGATTCTACATTTCGAAATCTTCTTCTATATTCCAAATGTAAAAAATACAACACTATATATACTAAATGAAAAGACACTATGAAAGGATGCAACCTTTCATCTATCAACTAAATATATGAACATTTAATAAATACAAATACATTAATTAAGTAGATACATAGGACATTAAAATGAGTATGAATTTTCAGATTCATTATAACTTTTGGATTATCAAATGACTCTTGAAGCTTCAAGGGTTGCAACTCTTCATGATGGGCTGGAAATTTAGCTTGGAAGCAAGCATTCAATCTCTCTTGAAGTCATTCAACATTAGCTTCGTTGGTCTTTGTGGCATAATGATTGCCTCATGATTAGATTGACATGGAAAGTTCTTACAATGATTTTCACCAGGAGCTTCAATTGAGCCGGTTTGAGATTGTTGAGCTTCACTTTCATCTTGTAGAACCTTAATATTTCCTACATTGGCTAGCTCTTTATGATTGCCACTTATTTCCTTATCACTCGATCTCTCTAAAATTTAATGAGAAATTTCATGAGAATAGAGATGGAGAATTAAATGGAGCGTGGGGAATGAGAATGACTTCTATCAATCTCTATTAGAGAAGATTAAATTTTTGTTATTTTAGATGAATAGTTTCCCTTATTTTTCTAATTTTGAAAATTCCTTTTAAAACAATATACATCATTCAAGAGCTTGTAAGGTTACACTCTCAACTTATATTTGTAAGAGAGAGTATGATAATAGTCATTCTAGTAGCTACATCGAATAATTTCTATATGGATATAAAGAGTGAGAGTCGATCATGCATTTAACAATAATGAGAGTGATGGTTATGTAATAACTGTTGCATTTAACAGTTGAATAGTAAATTTTAAAAAGAGAGTATTATCAAATAATTTATTCAACAATTATGAGAATGATAGACTACATGATAACAACTACGTACGTTAGATCATTTTCGAGAGGAGAGAGATAAAAGTGGAGTTTAACCAAACTTATCAGCTCTAGAAAGTCAAAATTTATAAAATGCAGGTATATTATGTGTATGCATAGGAAAAAGAATAGCTCTTTTTTTTTGTTTTAACTTTTTTTCTTCTTGGCCTTTTTACTCCTAACATCTTTAGGATTCCAAGGCTCATAAGTTAGATCAATTTCTTCTTGGAAGTGGATCTTTCATTTCCATCAATGAATCCCATTTGTTTCCTTGATCAATGATTTCGTAACTAGTGGCTCTTTAACCAAATGTGAATAGTTGGACCTTTTTCGACTTTAAAAATGATAATTTGTATTTTATCCATCTATTAAATTATACATTAATTGATTATATTCTTTTTAACAACTGTTTTCAAATAAAAGAAAATGAGTCAACTTATTTACAAATATAACAAAATGTTGATAAACCGCGATAGACTGTGATTCAATTTATTTGTGAATATCTCATTTACTTGTTTGTTTTATATTAATCAAATTTGATTTTAACTGTATACATAACTAAATCCTTATATTCAATATATGTCATCTTGCGTGTACATGAGACCTTAATTAATGACATTATATTGTTTCAAGCTAATTAATGTCATATTATGTACAGGAAGAGCATTATATTAGGTTGAAATCTTAAATTCAATTGACAATCGAAGAATATGAAATCAATGTGCTTACTAGAACTGTGACATATTTATCTTTATGTGTGATCATCTTTTCATAGATGCAAGTAATTTTGAGATGCTTTCTTTTTTCATCACTTTAAAACATTCGCTTAAATTGATTAAACTCGAACACACGACTTCATAGACCAACTAAAAACAATTGTGAATATGGCTTTACCATTAATTTCCTCTAAAAAGGTCCTTTTTAAATTTTAGTACTGCAAAATTCATTATTGAGAACAAACTTTTGGTTTTAGAAAACTAGGTTCTCTGTTGGGGACCTAAAATTTGAAATGAAAGGGATTAGAAAATGCAAAGCTGAGTGGTTTCAATACTTTGTCATCAATATGAGCAACAGTTAAAAGTTGATGCGGTAATTATGAGTCTCACTATCCATAAGAAAAAGTGTCCATCTTTTACATCAAAATACTCTTCACAAAGCTTTGTGAATTATAAAAATAGGTATAATTAAAATTGGGGTTTTTGTAGTGATGATGCAAATTGAGTGGAAAAAAAATGAGATTTACTCCGTTGTTTTGATAATAGAGCTTTTTGTTTTACTTGTACTGATGTCAACCCTCGTTGAAATTACCAAAACAAAACCCTTGTATGCACATGGAATGGACAATCTCGCTTCTCTCTCCTCTCTCCTCTCTCTCGTTTTAATTTCCTTCTAACATAGATCTCTTTCTTCTCACACAAATCGCTCTTCTCTCTCATTATCTCTCTCTTCTTTCTCTCATTATCTCATTCTCTCGCTCTCTGGCATTTGGATGCTCGTTGTTAGCATGCACAAGTTGGTGCTCACGGATCTGGTATGTTCACTCACCGGAAAAGAGGAAGAAGAAGACGAGAAGAAGAAAAAAGAAAAAGAAAAAGACTCTAAGAGAAGAGGAAGGAGAAGAAGAAAAGAAAGAAAATAAGGAAAGAATGACAGATCTGTAACTTTACTCATCCATGATGTCAACAAAAGGCTCATTATCAATGTTATTTAAAAAAATGAGGTATTTTTCATCTTGGACCTCCAAAATAGGTCATTTGTGCAGTTTTCCCACTAAAATTTCAATCATAAGCCAAATATACTGGATAATTACAAATTTAATTAATGTATATGTTAAATTACTACTTTCACTTATAGGTTTGTTTTATCATTCACTCTTTACCAATATTTATAAAAATTAAGTCAAATTTTAGAAAGAAATAGTTTTTAAGGTATCATTGAGTAATTATTTGCATTTTGATTTTTGGCTTTTGAAAATTAATCTAATAAACGCCATTTCCACCCATAAATTTCTATATTTCATTATCCAATTTATACTCATGTTTTAAAAAATGGAGCCAAATTTTGAAAACTACTCTAAAAACTATAAAAAGTAGTTTTCAAAAACTTGTTTTTGTTTTTAGATTTTAATTAGAAATTTAAGTGTTTCTTTAGGATGAGTGAACACCATAATAGAAGAATGGGGGAGAAAATAAGAATAAATTTCAAAAACAACAAATAAAATATAAAATTATTACTTAACGAGGCCTATAAGTTTGTTTTCAAACCAACTTTTTGTTCTCTTAACACATATTTTTGTGACTTTCATCATTCTCTCATATTTTCTCCGACTTCTCTTTTCTTAAGCTCTCTTTTAATTGTTAATTTCATACTTTCTTTTCTAATTGAGTTGAATTAGATTAAGTTCTTTTCTCTCTCTTTGTACGATGTAATTTTTCCTTCAAACAATAGGGAACCACGTCGCCCAAACCATTCAGATCGGTGGTTTGGGTCGACTCAGTTAATCGAGTATGTGAGCACCTATAAAGCGCAAACACAAATACGGTTACACGATACGGATACAATTGGATACGGCGATTTGTCAATTTTTAAAAAACTAAGATACGGATACGTCTAAGGATACATCATTTTTTTATATATATTTTTAATATATATATATTTCTAAAAAACGAGGATACTGATACATTGAAGATACATTTTATTTTTCTTAAAAAAATCTGGGATATAGATAAATTTAGCATACAAGTTAATAACAATAGCAAAAAATAGAATACAAACATTGAAATATAATACAAAAAAGCAACATCTAAGATGTTTAAATACAATAGTTAATAAAATGCAATAGAAAAGTTATTCATATTACAAAGAAGAAGAAGAAGATTAGAGGGAGAAGTGTGAAGATAAACGAAGAAGTTCTGCATTGAATTGTTGAAAATATTCAAATAATTCAAATATTTATATTTTGGTGGACTTTGTGGGGACTGATGAAGATTAGATGATTGGTTTGGTCTTATACGTATTTGAGAAGTATCTAGAGAAATATTGTGCTTCATAGGTGAGCGCGCATGCAGAAGGATGGTAGAGTCAAGCGCTAACTTTTTTTAAAGACAGAATAAAAACCGTACATTCCCTAAGGTTCGAACTCCCAACTTGGAGTATGAAGATAAGCCCAAGCGACAACTGGGCCAACATAATTTTTTGTTTTGCAAAACGTGTCGGTTTGGTTTTCCATGTTAGTTGCTTTGACCCGAACCCAAACATTTTCTCAAAACCGCCAAACTGACCGAATTCAACCCAAACCAACGATCGCTTTTGGTCAGTTTAAATAATTTTTGCGATTTTTCGGTCTTCCCTTGCATCCCTACATCTCGCAATAACTCTCCAACTTTCAAACTTCCAAACTTAAAACACTTAACTCGAAATCATTTATATATATATTTTAGGTGATGATTTACCGTTGGTTTACAAATGTTTTAGATAATTTTTTAGGTACTATTTTTTTTAATCTCTCAATATCTCTCAACAACTTTCTAACTTCCAAGCTTAAAACATCTAAGTCGAAATATTTTTTGTACGTGTCTTTTGGTGATTTAGGATTACGTATGAACATGTTTTAGTTAATATTTTAGGCTTTTTTTTTTTTCTCGCAACTAATGATTATTTGGTAATGATTGTTCAGTTGGCAAATCCTTAGTGTATGACACCTGTTAATTAAGTGGCAATGAATGTCCTACTCCCAAAATAGTGACAAGAGTTGGTCAGAATAATAAAAAAAAAAAAAGTGAGAGAGAGAGAATCTCGAGAGTTGATGAAGCTCCCATAATGCATAAACATGATACTATTACATCTACTTAGTCAATTGTATAAGATTAATGGAAAAATGTTGAGCACTTAAGTTATTTTCATTATGGTTGGAGATGTATGAATCACACCCAATACTTGTTATATTGTTTGTTGTTGGAGATGTATAAAACACATCTAATTATAAATGTGTTATTTTCCGCCCCGTGACATGTGTCACAATGAATTTTTAGAATTTGTTTGTTGAGAAATACTTTTCCAAGACACTTGGAATATAGGAATAAGGTAAAAGATCACTTATAATAAAGTATACACATTATAATTGAATTCTTCAAATAATATATACATGAATTAAAGTCTCAATACATCGAGATATTCGTCCATAATTGGAAGACTAATTGTAAAATCCAAATCATAAAAAAAAAAAAATCGATCATAATCAAAACATAATTAGAAGGCATACACATTGTAATTGAATTCTTCAAATAATATATACATGAACTACAAGTCTCAATTGAATTCTTCGAAGTATAATAAACCCCAATGTTGTTGCTTCACATTGTATATGGAGGCGTTTATTGATGTCATGAACATATATAAAACCTAAATTTTTAAAAAAAAGAAAAAGAAAAAAAACAAGAGCATACATTTGAATTAGAAAATAATAGACATAAAATGACAAATGTTACTAAGATAAAAAACACTATCTAAAAAAGTAGCTAAAACGTGTGCATAAGCACCCTAAATCACCTAAAGCATGTATAAAAGTGAGTTCGGGTTAGACATTTCCAGTTTGAAAGTTGGAAGATAGTTGCAGGATGTTGCAAGATAAAACAATCCCTAAAAACTAGTTAAAATATGTTTATATCCATCCGAAATCATTTAAAATACATATAAAAATGATTTAGAGTTAGACATTTCAAATTCGGGAGTTGTTGCGAAGTAAAAGAAAAGTAAAGTAAAAAATAGTACCTAAGAAGTTAATAAGATTTAGGTTAACTAAAAACAAAAAAAAAATATTTTTAATATAAGATTTATTGAAAGTACATCGATTAAATTTGAACAACTAAAAGTAGATCATTAAAATTGAACAAATTGTAAAATATAAGGATCAAAATGATACTTTAACCTAAGATTTAAATTAACTTTGAATAAGTCAGAGATCTTTTAAATACATAATTAACCTTCAATGATAAGTCACAACAAGTTTAAAACCGGACCTTTAATATTAATATTGTTGTTTTCAAAACTTATTAGAGAAATATTGTTGTTTAGAAACTTATTAGAGAAATATTGTTGTTTTGGGATTTCGAGGCTAGAAGTTGAGGGTTGAGGATTCGGCTAATGTAGAGGTTGAACGTTGAGAACTCGACAAACAAAGAAAAACTTGGAAACAATACGTAAATTAGGGTTGTCGAGGGTTGAAGTTTCGACATACATAAGTCGAAACTTCAACCCTCGACAAGGAAAATGAAATCTCGCTAATTATGTGATGAGGATCTCGCTCTAGAAGGGAATCTTGCTAATTTTTTATATTAGGTTGTCGAAGGTTGAAGTTTTGTCATACATAAGTCGAAACTTCAACCCTCGACAAGGAAGATAAGTGGGTGAAGCAGATTGTAAGAGAGAGCGAGATTGTAGGAGAGAGCGAGATAGAAAGCGAGATTGTAGGAGAGAGTGAGATTGAAAGCGAGATTGTAGGAGAGAGCGAGATTGAGTCTGCCACATGGATTAAATGGTCAACCAGTCAGTTGACGTGGTCTGCCACATGGAAATCGTCTTCATTTTATTTACTTTCCATAAGTCTGAAAAAGTGCATATATATCACCATGCTTCCCCTGCTTCGATTCCCCTACACGATTTCCTGCATGCATTGACTAACTGATCTGATTCCCCTGCTCCGAATCTATGCATTCATTGACGCATTCATGCCCCTCTGCCATAGCCTTAATGCCTTTTCAACCACCCTAAACCCGTGGGTCGAGTGTTCAACACTCGATCTACATCCTTTTAAACCACCATCCTCTTCATTTTTCCTCAATCACTCCCTCGATAATTTTTTAAGACTCACTGTCCTTGATTTTGCTCACTTCTCTCCCTTTGATTTGCTCACTACCCCTTCATAGCTCACTGCCCCCTCACTGCCTTCGAAAATAAGCCTTCGAAATCATCTTCCTCTCCTCCCATTTCTATTTCCATTTCTCTTCTTGTATTTCGTTTAATACAAATTATTCTCACACAACTATACTGGTTCGTTACTCTACTAAATTTTTATTTTTTAAGAATAATTATAAATTTTATTTTTGTTCTTATATTATTATTTTTTTTTATAGATTCTAATTTTTTTTTTAATTTTTTGTAATTATTGTCAGATAACAAATAACAGGAAAAAAGGGTGAACGTTGTCACTTTGAAGGAAAAAAGAGAACTATCGTCGAATCTGTGAGTTGAACTTATGATATTTGAAAAGTTTAGTTTATTCTTATGATATTTGATTTATTTAGTATTAACTTTGATGTTTATAGTGTTAAAATGTTTAGTTTATTGTTATGTTTAAGAAGTTGATATTTATAGTTTAATACAAAATTATTGTGATAGTTAACAAGTTTAGTATAGTTTCAAAAGTTTAATATAGTTTGAAAATTTTAGTTTATTCATATGAAAATTATTGTTGTCATGTTTATTGTAATAAGTTGATATTTTCTAGCATTAACTTTGAAAATATAGTTTAAAATAGTTTGAAAAAATTTAATTTAATTTAATTTTTTATTTTGTATTAAATTTGAAAAAATAGTTTTAAAAAGTTTACCTCATTTTAATTTGAAAAGTTTAGTTTGTTGTTATTTTTAAAAATAATTATAAAAAGTTTAATTTATTGTTATGTTTAAAAAGTTGATGTTCATAAAACTTAAAAAGTTTATGTTTATAAACTAAAAAATTTAATATTTTTTAATATACTTCTTATAAAAAGTATAATACAAAAAATTGATGTTTGTCTTTTTTTTTTTTTTTTTTTTTTTTTTAGAAAATGGCAAGCAAATGTTTGGGATTTTTGTTGTTTACAAATGGTAATATGATTGATGGTATTGATGGAGTTGAGTATGACCAACCACCAAGTGGGAGTTTTACCATAAATGTGAACAATGGAATTGTATTTAAACAATTCATTCAAATGGTTGGGATGTTATTTAGTGTAGATATGAGAGCAAATCAGATAGAAATAATATATAGACATCCCAATCAAGAACCATTAAGATCAATAAGATATATGGTATTCCCTATTTCGAATGCATAAGCTATGAACTTGATGTTCTCAATGGTAATGCCAGTGCCAAATGTAGTGCATTTGTATGTAAATGTAAATATGATAGGGGTGGATCCTGATACATCATTTAACTAGTTTGAAGATCTAACTCAATGTATCAATCCTGATCCGGAGTCAGTTGCATCGCCATGTGATAATGAAGATATGACGGCTAACAACTTGTACAGAGACTTCAGAACAAAAAGGGATGATAAATTTGAAGAGTTGGATTTCGATGGTCGTGAACATGAGATGCTTTCAGATACATTCAATGATTTGGATATGAATGTACTGGATAACATTCGGGAACATGACCTAATTGTAGCTCTTGTAGACGTTGACAATATGCAATTGTATAAAGGGATGATTTGTCAAGACAAGGAAATGCTACAACACACGGTCAAATGTTTTGCAATAAAGTATCACGCACCATACGATGTTGTTGAATCTACACCAATGATTTAGACAATTCGGTGTAAGAAGTGGGAGGAAGGTTGCAAGTGGAGACTTCATGCAATAAAGAAAATATCGCATGGTTTGTTCGAGATCACTAAGTATGATGAGCAGCATACATGTTTTTATTCAGAACTAAGTCAAAGTCACGTGTAATTGAATTCATCAATGATTGCACTGGAGTTCTATGATGCCGTAAGAGAAAAACCATCTATCAGTGTAGCACAACTACAGTCCAACATCAAATTAAAGTTTGGATGTCATGTTCCTTACCATACGGTATGGGAGGAAAAAAGAAAAGCGTTGGCTAAAGTGTTCGGTGATTGGGATGAGTCTTACAAATTGTTGCCCAAGTGGTTATATATGGTTAAGCAGACCAATCCTGGAACTGTAGAGTGGAGAGTTAAAGAAATGCTTACTGAAGGCCATGTTGTCCTAACTTCTGTATTTTGGGCATTTGGTCCTTGTATAGAAGCTTTTAATAAATGTCGGCCGATCATTCAGATAGATGATACACACTTGTACGGCAAATATAGAGGAAAACTGTTGATTGCTACATCAGTTGACTCGAACGGCCATCTACTTCCACTTACGTTTGCTGTTGCTGATGAAGAGTCCGCAGACTCATGGGGATGGTTCCTGAAATACCTGAGAGAAATTTTAACACATGAAGAGGTGTGTTTAATTTCATATCGACATACTGGTATAATTGCAGCAGTGAACAACCCAGAAAATGGTTGGACGGGACCGAAATGTCACCATCGTTTCTGCTTACGACATATCGTCAGCAACTTCAATAAAAATTATAAATTTAATTCATTGAAAAATTATGTTTATCGTGTGGGTGTCAGTTTCAAATTCGAAAGTTCAACAAAGCAATTGAAGATATCAAAGGAATAAATCGAAGCTGTCTGAGTTTTTTTGACAACATTAGTTTAGAGCAATGGACTCAAGCACATGATGGAGGATTCAGATATGAGTGGATGACGAAAAATCTATCAGAGTGCATAAATGGAGTCCTCAAAGGAGCTCGAATGTTGCCTATAAATGCTCTTGCTCAGATAACATTCTTCAAATGCGTGAACTATTTCGAGCAAAGAAGAGAAGAAATAAAGGATGCATTGGTGCGTCAACATAAATACACTCAGTAATATTATTTTATATATATATATATATATATATATTATTAATAATATATTTCAAACATATTTTATAATACTAAGTGGAGTAAAAATCCAGGTACGCACACGACAAAATAAATAAATGGGCTGCACGATCTAGTAAACATGAAGTACAATCATACGATTGGTATAAAGGTGTATTTCATGTGAAGACCGGACGTCATAGTCTCAATGCCGAAGGAGAAAACGTTCAAATATTGAGGCTAAACAGGCCTGAGCGGTACTATTCATGTAACAAGTGGCAAGCATTCGACATTCCATGCTCGCATTTTATGGCCGTTTGCTCACATTTTAACATGAACTACGAAGATTTTATTGAGGACTACTACAAATTGTCAATGTATGCTGAATGTTACTCTCCTCAATTTCAACCTGTACCGTATGAAGATTACTGGATCACATACCCTAATATGCTCGTCTTACATCCTGATCCATTGTTGTTGAGAAAACCTTGTAGACCGAAAAGTTCACGTTATCACAACGAGATAGATTGGACAGAACCAACCACTCGACAACGATATGGATTTTGTAACCAGTTAAAACATAATCGAAGGAAGTGTCCTTCGTTACTAAGACGGGCTCCAGATAGTTAGGGATTGAAAAATAAATAATTTTCTTATTGTATATTCATTTTAGTGTATATTCAATTCTTTTATTATAATTTATTGTATATTCAATTTTTTTATAATAATCTATTGTATATTCAATTTTTTTTTATTGTAATCAATAAAGTTTTACATTATTCTTTACCCTCACACTTTTTTCTACTATTCAATTATAGTCAATTTTAATATATATATATTTTTTTCAGACCATGGCTTTAAACCCAAGATCTGTTGATCCTGATGTTTTGTACGACTAGTCTATTCATCGATCATATATTGTATGGCGAGATTGTACTACTGGAGAAATATCTTGCAGGCGTCGAGAGGTAGTTCTCCAGCGCACTATCCCGCTCCACCCTCGAATACTACCGCTACTGCGCACATTTGGATTCTATGGGGTTTCCAGATTAGGATTTATTCAGTTGGATTGACATCTGATCACAGCCTTGGTCGAGAGATGGAGGGGCAAGACGCATACATTCCATATGTCTGTTGGAGAGTACACTATCACTCTACATGACATAGAAGTGTTGTTGGGGTTATTTGTTGACGGTGAGCCGATCACCGGAGTGATGTATGATGACTGGTTAGAAGTTTGTCAACTGTACCTCGGTGCGACCCCACCTGCCGACAAGATTAAAGAATCGAGGTTAAGTTTAATATGGTTAGGAATACAATTTCGTGAGCTCACAGATGATGCAGACGAGGAAACCGTCATAAGATATGCGCGAGCATATATACTACAAATGATGGGTGGAAGTCTGTTTTTAGATAAATCAAGTCATTTTGTTCACCTGATGTTCCTGCCACTGTTAGCTAACCTCCATGATGCGGGGCGGTATTCGTGGGGTGGAGCATGTTTGGCATGGTTGTATAGACAACTATACAAAGCAACAAGACCTGAGGTTCGAGAGATAGCTGGGTCTCTCATACTTTTGCAACTATGGGCTTGGGAGTGATTTCCAACAATGGCTCCACAGCTACAACATGTTAATGACACTCAGTTAGTTGGACGAGCTTACGGTTCTCGGTATGTTGTTTTAATTCAATTTAATTTTTATATCACTGATCTAGTTAATTTAAATTCTAAATTATCAATTTAAAAATTTAGGTGGAGAGACAAATTTTGTGTGACTAGGACAGCCACACATTTAGTCAGCCAGTATAGATACATGTTTGATCTGCTTCAACCTAAATAGGTATATTACACTAAACCTAATTGATTATTTTATTCACATTTTTATTGTATTTGTCTTTAATATTCTCTAATATAATATTTTTGTTTCAGGTTATTTGGGAGCTGTACAAAATTATTATGTATACTTTGCCTAATTTTTGTACGAATAGTCAAAACATATGGCGGACGATGAGTCATCTCATATGTTTTCACATTGGTGAGTGGCATCTTCCTGACAGGGTGATGAGACAATTTGGTTTTCAGTAGGATGTCTCATCGCCTTGTAATACTGAACCCGTACTGCATGATATTGACCAAAGGACTAGAGATTGGTCCGAAAAAGTTGCACATTTGGTAGTGCGATGGCACTATCGTGGAAGGTTTATTGTAGTGGGGGTTTTCCTTAAACAGTTTGACATAGATGTCACTCTAGAATATATTCATTGGTATAATATATCACAAGGCACTATGTCACTCGTCCGGGAGCAGCTGTGGGTCATCTGGTGAATGAATGAATATTATCTAATTATTTTTAATTTAAATTTATTCTTTTTTTAAAAAAATCATTACTAACCCTATTTTTGTTATTTTTTTTAAAAAAACTATCATATTGTCGAAATTAACTCGGCATATAGATGTATTAGGATAAGAAGCCTATGATTCAGATTTTCCTACTTTTAATGTGCTAAAGTAAATATACAAATAAATATAATTGTTTGGTTTCAACGATTTTAGGCAACAATTGGAAAAAGACGTGGATTAATAAAAAAAAAAATTAAAAAAAAAAAAAAAAAAAAAAAAAAAAAAAACTCAATCAAATTGACACATACCTGTGATTATTATTATTATTATTTTAAAATTTTGTGTGGGTGTATATATATCTATAATATATAAAAAGCCAAGATTCAAGAAAAACATTTCTAGACAACTTTATCCTTCTACATTTTAATCAATTACATTTATACCTATTTCTAATTTGAAATAAATGAAAAGTTTAAATTCAAATACATTAAATTTACGACTTATTACTTATTATTGTAAAATGATTTTAAAAAACTTTTTAAGTTCCCTTTCACAAAACGTAACATAAAATGTGAATAATTGGTGTAATAATTGATCATATTGTATTTTATTTACCGTTATAGATTGTGATTTAAGTAGAATAAAAAAACGTTTAATAATTAATAGAGACCAAATTTAATATATAAATATAAAACTCTTTGACACTTCTCACATTGTGGGTCAATTCTCAGTTTGGTTACTTTGTATGTCGAGTATAGTTTCCAGTTTTTTTTAAATAATTTAATGGTCTAAAATATTTTTTGTCCATTCAAGCTATTATTTTGATATAATTAGTTCATTTATTTTTTAGAAAATGATAGAAATGACAATTAAAAGTTTGAAGCATTTTTCTAGATAGATCTTGAACAAAAGTTACAATTGTTCGCAAATTCATGTCATAACAAACCAAATACAGAAATAGGGAACCCTTTTGAGTCTTACATTCAAAATTTTATAGTTGTTGTAGAGAGTTAAACTAAACGGCTTGAGTGTTGCACTTATTATAATGTGCTTGAAATTGTATTTTAAATATTTTTGTAAGAGAAATCTATTCAAAATAACATTGTTCAGATAGATTATTACATAAATTTGAAAAAGGAAGAAGTGATTTTTTTATTATTTTTTATTTTATTTTTTTGTATTCCATGATTTCAATAAATCTAAGTTTTGCACACAATTAAGTTAGATTAATATATAAATTAATAATTTACGAGAAATTAGTTTCAATAAAAATTTAGCAAATGTTATTATGAAATTCAATCAAATTTGTACTACATTTTGATTTTTCAATGATAATTCAAATGAAAAATTAACAACTTATCTAAATTGCAATTTAATAACATTAAAATGAAGTTTATGGTAAGAGTAGATGCAATTCAGCATGTTTAAAAGTAAAAAGTTGATTTTTTTAAAGATGTTGGATAGGAAAATTTAATTAACAAACTTAAACTATAAAATTTTTTATTTTTAAAAATCTAATAAAAATGTAAAAAAAAAAAAATGGTTCGTAATTCGAAAAGATTTTTTTTTCAAAAAAGATGATAACTGTACATTTTTTAATTTACGTTGAAAACAACAAAATGTAGCATAAAATTCATTAAGAATGTGATATGATATAAATTAATGTGATTTTAATAAGATTAAATGAATGGAATGTGAAAAATTATAACAAATTAATTATTAATTAATTAATTAATTAATTAATTATATTTAATTATAACATATGAAATCTTTGGTATGTCAAAGGTTTTTATAATTATATTTAATTATAACAAGGAGGATCTCACAGCCCGGGATCAAGACATCAAAGCAACAAAGGATGAGCAGGCAAAAAAAACCAAAACAAAGCCAACAGGATAAGACCAGAACAAAACCAATACATAGACGCAAACTCGCAAACCACCAGGAAGAAAGATAGAGAAAAGAACCCAAAACCCCACAAACTAGGGGCTACAGCAAAACAGAAAACAACGTGAAGTTCAAAAGTAAAAAAACATCCGCACACACACTAGATAAGACCAAGAAGGTCAACCCGCCAGGAAGTAGCAAAGCACGAACCGTAGAGACCATAATATGAACCAGAGCAAATACTGACCTCGGTCGACCTCCATGCAGCCGTTGATTACGCTCATGCCAGATGTAGTATATGGACACACACCAGAAAACACAGAACAACTTATTATGCACCCCCTTACCCGACCCCACTCGGGACAACCAACTCAACTCTAAATCCCAACCAGCCACCCGATGCATCGAACCCAACTGACGCAACACACTAGACTACACCTCTCTCCCAAACCCACACTCAAAAAATAAATGATCCCGCGATTCCATACCTCCCCCATAGAAGACACCCCCTTCTGACAACACACCCCAACTCCTCAACTAATCACGCGTACCCAACCTGTCCCTGCTAATCAAGTATAAAAGGAGTGACGCGAAATACCACTTCGCCCACAAAAATAAATTATAATTTTATTTTTCATTTCATTAGCTTTAGAAGTTTTACATTACATTCATCTTCATGGAAATTTGAACGCTTTGTTTTGAGAAATTTATAAAATCAAAGTATATGATAAGGATGATTAATAAATAATTAATGACAGAGGCTTTGATGATAGGGTAAGATTAAAAGGAATTGACCAATTAAAAAATATATATCCTAGAAATTATGTTTTTATCATTATTAAAAAAAATCATATAATTAAATTATATATAAACCAAAACTAATTCTAGACATTTGCAAATTTTAAAATTTTAGCATATTTTTGTTAATAATAACGATGATTGTTAATATTATATTTTTAGACTTACACTATATATATTGACAATAAAATAGGTTTATCGATTTTATAATAGTGGTTTAGAGTGAATGAAAATATAGTTTATTATTATTATAGAAAATAAAATAAAAATATATCACATGTAATAGAGTCATTAAACAAAAAAGTATATTATTACAAAAAAAATATTAATTTTTAGTTAAAAGTTAAATAATAAATATATTTCCGTGGACTAGAATTAGTGATTTAACCAAGAGATAGGCTTTTCTCCCTAAATTTAATATTTATTTATTCTAAAAAGTTACAATTTTTTTTGTTACTAAGTTAATTAAAACATTATTAGTATAATTAATTTCCTCAATTAATTTGAACAATTCAAAATAATCCAAAATTAATTCTCAATAATCCCTATTGAGCTATAGCAGGAACCTTATTGACTTGTAGATTAAAGCTCCAATGGTACTTGAATTTACTCTTTGCATTACATATATATTTCTGTGTCCATTGGATATAACCAGTCAATAGTGTGATGACCCTTCACAAATTACTCGTAAGTACAGGTAGGCCAAATTTACCGTTTTGTCCCTTTAGTTACATCTAACTTCTTAAGTACCACTGATCTCTCTAATGAACAATAAGTTATAGTCCAACTATGACCAAATTTCTCTTGAGCCAAGAGAGGGTGTGGCCACATTGTTCAAGCCCCAAAATCAGCTTTTAAGGGAGCAATTTATCTATTTACCCTGACATCAGGGAAGGAGCGAATTCCGTCTTGTGTAGCTTTGTTCCCAGCTCCTCAATTAGACGAATTCCCAAAATGGTAGGCTTATTGAGTCGGCGATCTGGTCACTCTCAACCATGCAAATCAAAGGAATGTCTTCATAGACAGGAATTCACAACTCACTCATGATTCAGATCATGTCACCTATGGTCACCTTGGTGAAATGTAAGTTTTTACTATTAACAGTGTTATATAATGAGACTAGTCATTTCATGGTTTGACCTTATACAAACTTTTTGTATAGCATACCCCTACTCACATGTTTCTACATGAATGATCAGGATCAGATCATTTGTAACACTTTACAACACTTATAACATCTACAAAGCGGGCCATAACCGTAGTGTCACCAGGATAAGGTACCCAACTTTATCCATCTACTACAAACCATTTAGGTTATCATTTAAGCATGATCCACCTGTATGTCTCTACATACATATTTGAATTATATAAAATAACCTAGGATCTTTGTTTATTGGATTGAGTGTATGCTCATAAAATAAAAATTATTTTAATAATAACAATCTGTTTATACAAAGTTTACAAACTACGAGAATACAAGAGAGATTTAGGACACCAATCCCAATACTTTGTTCAAGTTCCAGAGACACCACTTAAGGGAACACTCATCTATTTACCTTGAAGATGGGAAGGAGTGAACTCCATCTTGTATTATTATGCTCTCAGTTCCCCACTCGGTCTTATGCCCAAAATGGTAGGCTTGTTGAGTCGGCAAATTGACCACCCTCACTCATACAAATCAAAGGACAATTCTTTATGAATAGAAGTTCATAATATACTTTGGATTAAGATTAAGTTGCCTAGGTCATCCTAGTGAAATAGAAACCTAACTTGTAACGACCCGACCCCCTAGGACTTAAGTTAGGCCGTTACTAAATACATGCATGCATGGAACTTAAAACGATACTCTTTTATGGTGAAATAAATGCTAAATAAATAAGGTAAGTGCAAAAGGCTTTCATTAAATTCAAATATTAAAAACAACAATAGGGTACCCATAAATTATAAATGATAATATATAAGTCTGAAAACGAACCTTAATATTAAGTTTTAAACATCAAAACTGAAAGTTAAGAAAAACATGAAAAGAAATCTAAATCTCATGAGCGGAAGCATAAAACTAGTCCCAGTGGCTCGATCACGAATTCCGCTTGTCCATCGCTGGTGCATCTCTACCCTTACCTGAAACAACAACATGAGTATAAAATACTCAGTAAGGGGCATGCCTACCTCTGGTGGAATATATAAATTGTCATAGTCCTCATGGGACACATACATACATGAAAAACTGAGTTCTATCCTACTGTAGCTAAATACGCCCACTAACTCGGGTGAATCCTAAAGGAAACACAAATTGGTGAATCCCGAAGGAAACACAAACTGGTGAATCCCGAAGGAAACACAAACTGGTGAATCCCGAAGAAAACACAAACTAGTGAATTCCAAACGCAATATCTGGTGAATCCCGAAGGAAACACAAACTGGTGAATCTCGAAGGAAACACAAACGGGTGAATCCCAAAGGAAACACAATATCTGGTGAATCCCGAAGGAAACACAAACTGGTGGGCATTCTAACTAATTAGTAAAATCACTATCACAATCTCGACATCACAATCTCAACATAGTTCTATAACATACATATACATCTCATCATCATGATTCTACAACATACATATAAATTTCTTCATCATAGCTTTACAACATATGTATGCATCTCATCCTCCTCAGATTTAGCAGGATCTCCAATAAAAATAATATACTCAAATCATACTAGTATTCAAACATCTCTATGCGCAACTAACCTTTTAAACTCTCATATCAGCAAGGCATACATAAACATTAAACTTTCAATATATCCTCAGTAAATCATATTTGTCAATTCCTGACTGCAGTCATTTCAAACCTCAATCAATGAAGGCAAACATAAATATCATGCTAACTAATATTCCTCAATAAATCATAATTATCATTGTCGGGCACTAGGGCAGTTCTAATAGTAAGAATTTTCAATGGGAAAAAACGCAAAACAAAATCTCCTTAGAACTTCTCTAGCACACTTGAATCAACCTAAAGTTGTGGCTTGGTCTAAGACAAATTCCAATACTCGATTTAATTAGTCAATCTGATCAAGAATTAAATCTAAAATCAATAACTTAATTTTTCCACTATTACTCTCAATCCAAAAGAATAACCATCCAACAACTTACAAAACTTACCGATTTTCACCAATTTTCTGCAAAACAAAATGGTATCTAGCTTGATGGTCAATGCCTCAAAACTTCCAAACCTTGAATCTAAGTTTCAAACCAAACAGAGGTTACTAATTTAACCCAAAATCAAAGGGGTGAAATTCACCTCCCAAATTATAAGGAAAAATAAGTCTTACCCAAGGTTTTCCTTAAAATTTCGGCAAAGATCGGGGCAATGACGACCGACGATGCGTTGACTTGTGGCTGCCATAGATAGGCAGTGTGTGTTGCTGTTGGATGATATAAATTATTTAGGCTAGCAGCTGGTAGTGAGGGTCTTGCATGAGGAGGGTTTGCAAGAGTGGGAGAGAAGGAGAATTTCTAGTTTACAGATTTTATTCAACAGCGATTACGAACAAACCAGACCTTCAAACAACGATCCAACCGTTCAAAATGAAACTCTATATATCTCGAACAGACTAACCAAATTTGAGCACGATCCAACGGTTCAAACTCTGAAAATCAAAAATTTTGTGGAAGCTGTCGTTGAAAAACCGAATTCCTTTCTCCCCATTTTTTACCTCTTTTCACTCTCATTTAATTTCGAAAAAAACTCAATTCTTTTATTTTTTTCCAAATTTTGAAAAGATAAAATAAAATATTTTATCACAATATCTCCAAAATCTCCAAAGATTCTATTAAATTTAGAAATCAATTAACTTTTCAACTTATCTTAATTTAGGCTTCAAAAACCAAAATTAAAGGCATAAGATCCATCAATTTGATACAAATTAAATCCTTCTAAATATTTAAATCAATTCAAAACCACATGAAATTAATTATCTCTTTTAATTTTTTTTTAAGTTGGCCTTAAAATCCAAAATCAAAGGGAAGCAAAATTCAATATTTTCAAGATAATCAGTTCGAATATCTAATCAATTAAATTCAATTTAACCAATAAAAGTTTTTTCAATTATTTCAATTTAACTCCAATTTTCCAAATGAAAGGGAAATTTAAACTCAATAATTTTAGATAATTAACTTAAATTTTTCTGAAGTTCGGGATGTTACATTCTTCCCTTCTTAAGAAACTTTCGCCCTCGAAAGTTCAAGTCCTTAAAGGCTCGTGATACTTAGTTCTTATCTCACCCTCATGTTTCCAAATTGCTTCTTCAGACCGATAATTCTACCAAAGAACTTTTAATTAGCACTAACTCTACGTTTCAAAAAGTCTTCACCTCCTACCATGAATTGTATAACTTAACTGGATAATATCATGTTACTCTTTAATCTTAAAATAAATACATAACACCATTTAGACCCTCCTATCCACGAGTCTGAAAATCTCACTTAAATGAGGCTCTTGAAGTCCCCATAAAAATACATCACCATAACCTCATAATAGTTGTAACCATTACCTAATGTCAGTTTCTAAGATAAAGATCTTTATGATTGCATACATCTATATTGAGAATGTTCACACTCCATAGAGTGGGTCACCTCATTGTCCATGCAACATAAAATATATCTCTCGTGGCATCTCAAGTCCAGGATTCAGAATTCGGATTTGACACCTAATTGCCCTGACAATCCCTTGCAACCGAGATATGCTATCATATTCAATTCGTAATAGTTGATACAAAGTCACGTGAATCATCTTTATTTCCTAATAAACAAAGTTGGTGTGCTCCAAGGCAAAACATTAAGGCA